>NW_019393025.1:0-2996 GCF_000648675.2 Cimex lectularius | reverse complement strand
TTTTTTTTGTGTGTGTGTGTGTGTGAAAACATTGAAATAGTGTTGTACCGATCACCCTCAAACAATCTTTAAGATTTAAATTTTAAAGGAACGGATCAAGGAATGTTGTAGAAGTATAACACCACATACTTTCCGTGAAGTCCGAAATCGATTCCATAATAAGATTTTATCGAGATCGATGGTGCCCATTTTGAAAATTTAATTTACTAGGATTAACTTTGTATTAACTTTTAAGTTACTAGGAGGTAATTAAATGACGATTGGGATAAATAAAATTTCAAAATGTTTTTTAAACCTTAATAACAACAAACATGACAACAATGTTATCATGACAACATTGACAACATGACAAAAGAAACACCATAATAACCTACAAACTCCATAAGAAAAGAAACCCAAGGGGGCGTCAGTAGCCGCAACGGTTAAGGCGTTGACACGGCGCTCATCACTGTAAGGTAAAGGTCCGGGGTTCGAATCCAGCGGCCCTGCATTGGAACCCGACATACTTACAAATGGCCTTTTTTTCAAAAACACCGGCACCTCGAGGGTTGATATAACCTCTGCTCTTGCGAACCCTCGGAATAAAAGAAGAAGGGGAAAAAGTACCCCAAGTAAAATTAAAAAAAAAAAGTGTGTGTTGATTAGTGACCGTTAATAATCTTTTTTAAAAAGTAGTAGACTTTAATTCCGTATACAAAATGATACCTTCCCATTTGAAGAAATTTGATGGGCTCTGGGGATATACCGTACGCAGAAAAAGCTGTTTGGCTTCATATTCAGATTCTACGTAAAAAATTATGTAAGGCCAGTCCTATTTTTTAATTATTCCAACAAAAGAAATAAAAGGGGATAGTTTATAAATAATAAATACATTGTAAATTACCCAGTCGAATATCGATTACCCCATTGGCCTCCAGGGTGTGTTGGAGGTTGACATGACTTCATTGTCGGTAGGTTCCCATTAAAAAAATAAACAAATGAATGAATTAATTACGCCACACGGTCCAATTAATCAAATGCGTGAATTTATCAATAATTAGATTTCAAACAGCGAGCGTTGTCTGACAGTCGGAGAAATTAATGGGAATATCTTCGGGTGGGTCAAGGGTCCAAAGTTCCTGCGGTTACGAATTCGGTAGGAAGCGTGAACCGAACCGGACGGATGGGTTAGGCCTCCGGCGAGGAAAACAAATTTATTAGTCCTATAAATCCGGTTCCTCTGTTTTCACGTTTCAAGAATTTAGCCGCTGTCCTACGTACACTAAAACCAAAGAAAAACACAAACATTAATAAACTCATTTTCTTAGAAGTCAATTAGTATGTAGTAAGTATTTGAGGTAAGTGTTTTAATTACGAGCTGATAATCGATTCCAGACGCATGACCCCGCGAACAAAAATTAAGAATATAATTGAACTTTTTAATATAATATTTTTCGAGTTAGTTATATATTACCATTTGCTTTACAATAACTGACATGCACATTTTATCACAATAAAACTTCATCTTCTGCATTTGTGAAAATACTGGGTGGTCCGCGAGTAGATGAACCGGTGACAGTAGCATGATCGTTCATCTCTGGAACGTTCGCCTCTCGCTGATATTATGAAGTCGTTTTTGGACAAAATATCTAATTTCCTTAAAAGTATATAAAAGGTACCTCACGTGGTTCAATATATATGAAATTGAGTCAAAATTGGAAATAAACTTCTCGAAAAGGTCGACAACAAGGAGGATCACCTTGAAATTTAAACTCCAACAATTTATTTACCCGGGAATAAAAGAGTCACTTATTTTGAGGGGAAAAACTTTTAAAAAAAATTTAAGCCCTGTTAATTTTTGGCTTAGAAATTGAATACGTACTCAAATCGTTCATTTTTGTGCAGGGTAATACCGAAATCAAATTCTTTAATTTCAAATGGCACCACATATTATCATTTGAGATTAAGTAACTAGTTTTATCGCTAATTATTTATATTAAAAAATTGGTTATAAATTGACGAACTTGTTTAAACTTATAAGCATAATATAACACGTTATTTTCTTTTTCAACCCTTTTTAAAGTAATCTTCGAAATTAAAAAATCTCATTCAAGGGTTTGCGATGTAATTTTGAGATTGCAATTATTCTGAGAGAGTATATTCAATTTACGATAGTATTCAAGGCAATGCAGTAGTTTTTGTAATGATGAGTGAGTATTTTGTCAATCCCTATTTGTTATCTTTGTTGTTAAAAACAATTTCCAGAGTTATCCGTCCATTTCCCACTTTTGTCTCGAAGATAGCTCGGTCGGTCTTCTTACGTACAACGGTTTTATTTCAGTTCAAACAAGGGAGGAAACTCGTCAAAACAATTTCCAGAGTTATCCGCCCATTTCCCACTTTTGTCTCGTAGATAGGTCGGTCGGTTTTCTTACGTCAAACGGTTTTATTTCAGTTTTCAATCTAAGGAGGAAACTCGTCAAAACAATTTCCTGAGTTATCCGCCCATTTCCCACTTTTGTCTCGTAGATAGCTTGGTCGGTTTTCTTACGTCCAACGGTTTTATTTCAGTTTTCAATCTACGGAGGAAACTAGTCAAAACAATTTCCAGAGTTATCCGTTCATTTCCCACTTTGTCTCGAATGTATTTCGGCCGGTTTTCTTACTTCCAACGGTTTTATTTCAGTTCAATCTAGGGAGGAAACTGGTCAAAACCGTTTCCTGAATTATCCGCTCATATCCCACTTTGTCTCGAAGATAGCTCGGTCGGTTTTCTTACGTCCAACGGTTTTACTTGAGTTTTCAATCTAGGGAGGAAACTCGACAAAACAATTTCCTGAGTTATCCGTCCAGTTCCCACTTTGTCTCGAAGATAGCTCGGTCGGTTTTCTTACTTCCAACGGTTTTACTTGAGTTTTCAATCTAGGGAGGAAACTCGTCAAAACAATTTCCTGAATTATCCGTCCATTTCCCACTTTTTCCCCGTATAAAGCTCGGTAAGTTTCATACGTCCAACA
>NW_019393024.1:0-70975 GCF_000648675.2 Cimex lectularius | reverse complement strand
GAACCCCGTCAGATCCCATGAGTGAGGCGTGAGGCGGTCCCAGAACCGGCGTTTTTCCTCTACTTATACACATATATACATACACTCTAAAAAAGTGAGACATTTCTTGGGCGAATAATAAATAGCGTACGATGAATGACAAATGCCAATTACGTCTAGGTGGTTAGATGTTAATTAGCTCCTTGGTCTCATGCCAAAAAGAGTCCTTAATCTGAAAAAATCGTGCCTGAATAGTCTGTGGTTAGGATCATCTACTTTTCTTTTCAACAGAGGAGGGAAATAGCTAGGAAATAGGAAAAAACCAACGTTCTGACAAAAATTTGACCTAATGCCTCAAAATTTGATAACTTCTCCCTCTTTATTATGTGTTCACCTTGACAATAAAATGAGTGTGCCAGCATTATCTGTAGTTCCAGTCCGCTGTGTTACTCTCTAATTTGTATTTTGTTTTAAATATTCTAAACAATGTATGAGAGATGGTCTTGATTGTGTATTACAGGCAGACAGATACCGCACGAATAGACCATAAAACTACAGTTTCAGCATGTAAACAAATTAACTTCTTAACTTAATTATGAGATTGCTTGACATAACCACCACCCAACCTTTACTAAAAACACAAACCACCAAAGCTACGAAATAGGTTTGACAGACTAAAACAGTAAGATAAGCGAGCTAAAATAAAATGATTAGAACAACCACGCTATTTAATGCAAATGTGGTGTTGTTTTGTTGGTTATGAGTGTAAGAACTCATGTTAAACTGCTATCGATCTACTGAACATGAGTTCATCCAATCGCACATTCTTACATACTTACGATAATTTATGATGGCCTTAGGTGATAGATCAAATTGTTTCGTAAAGTATTATACGGTAGCGTATTACATAAATCTGGTATTTACAGATATTGTACAAATTTATACTGTTTTCTTTTTCTTTGTGATCCGGCCTTCTGTGGGTTATGAATCAGTGATTTTCTTTTGTTATCCGGGCAGATTTGATTCTCAAAGCGTATCCGCCTCCAAACATGGCCTTTTCAGGTATTCGCAATGGAATGCATCACCTAGATTGAATTTATTAACTCTCGAAAACGAAAATTGCCGAATGTAGAAGAATCCTCTTTTCTATATTTACAAATCTTCAGACGAAAATATTGTCAAAGCATAAATTTTAACCGGTTGAAAAAGTTTTTTTTAATCTGTCAATTCATCCTTATACGAATCATCGTATAGTCGTCTAGTTTAATTAATCGCAGTAAGTGATTCGGTAAAGGAAAGATTGGTAATAGTTGAAAACAAATTGACCTCTAGGAGAGGATCCCTGAATTAAAATTAATAAAGGTACTTCGTAAGAGTTGTGCAAACTCGGTTTAAGTAAAACATTCACAGATTGGCCGTTTCCACCCTGGCACATCTACAAAACAAAACTTTGCCCGTAGCGTTGAATTTCCTTGATCCACCTTAATAAAAGTAACTGTGACTCACTGATGACTTATCAATGATAGTACTTTGTTTTAGTCCGAATCAAACATTCATTAAGGCGGACGTTCACAACATTAGTAGGGAGGCTTTAAATAAAAGCCCGAGTGTGTCTAAAAGGTCAAATGTAGTTATTAAATACTAATAAATTAATATTTTGATATGTTTGAAAATTCCTATCAACTCCAAGATCAAGAGCCCAGAGGTATGTGAAGGTTGACGACTATGAGCTTTAACAGCATAACATGGATAGGTTCGCCCGGAAAAGACTGTACGATAGTCACAGGCAAAATTTGCACTGCAACTAGTCGCACTTTCGCCTCTCCCGGCATATTACCCTGATGTAATGTTCGCAATTTCTCTCTTCTTGTACAGCATTTTAATATTTCCTCTCAATAGTCTTAACGTGGGATTTTAAACTGATTATCCAGAGTTAACTAGCTACCAGAAACAGAACCAAAAACGTTGAAGCATACAAACAATAAAGAAAAATTATTTGACCTATGAACTTTTTTGCACTATTTATAATCTAAATACACTTTTAAAAATACCGCTTTGGCCAACTGGAAAGAAAGTAACGGCGCTAGAAAACAACGCTCGTTGCAGGCAGTACTCCCCAAAATGTAATGCTTAGCCTCACCCTGCTTATTCCCTCACTTACAACAATAGCACTTAGAAATGCACAATTTGCATTTAATGTCCTCCGCATGCCACTTCCCAATAAACTTGTTTTAGCAACTTTTTCAATTTGCCATTCGTTATATTTTCTAGGGTATATTTCATTTTGTTAATTGTTAAAACTTTTTTTTGAAAATTATTTGATGGTTTTTCGTATTATTTGTTGCCGTAAGAGCTAAAGCACCCCGAAATCCATACTTCTTTAAAAAAATAAAGACTACTTTTAAAAAGTGTTTGCCACATTAGCCAAGCCTTAATGTATGTCGATGAATTTTTGGGTAAGGGGCCAGTTGGCATAAGGTACATTGATTTTTAATTCAACATAAAATCTCTATAAATTTTTCTTATTCTAAGATAAAACCTAAGAACAGGAAAAAATTCCTAAAAATGGTTTCACCTTGTCAATATTTACAATTTCATTGGTAAGAAAGAGTCTTGGAAAAAACGGAATAATTATCAATGAGTAAACCAAAATCGACTTTTATACAGGAAGGAATGATATTTTTATAGATAATATTCCAACAATACTAATTAACTAATAAACAATAATACTAATAATTACGTGTATCGTAAACTTATCCTTTTCAGTGAAGTCTTCTACCTCTCTTTCGTCATTTTTTTAGTCGGGTAAAGATCAACGACCTTTTGGGGTTTAGCACCCTAATAGGGAAGGCGGGGTATCGATAAAAGCATTTTACTGCCTGTTTTATGTAACAAATTCGGTGTGAACGGTCAAACGCTATAACGGTTGACCCCAATATCCCGATACACATCATCACAACAGGCTTAAAAGTCTAATAAACCCCTAAGCACGTTGAAAAGTCTCCCTTTACAAGATTTACTTTCTTTTAAATTTGGATAGTTTTGTTATTTTTGGTGTATGCTTTTAATAATTTCTTCTTCCAATACAATTTTGTTTTTATTATAATTCAGAATCATTTCTGGCTTCGTTCCCCTTTACCAGAAAATGTAAATGTTTGCTAGTCAAATTTTTACATTTTGTATGCCCTTGATATCTAATCAAAAAGGTCCCATGCTCATGCCGAAAAATTTAGTAGAATATAGCTCATTTTTAGTTTCAATTGACAATTCTTTTACTATATTCATGGTCTTCGGACACCTGATACAATTTTTCCGGCAGTTTCTATGTGACGGAATGATTTCCTTGTGGCAGTATAACATCATCTTCTTCTTCATCACTAAGAGCAATTTGGAGCCGTTGTGGAAATGCGGACTTGTTTGTGATAACTGTTCTTCGGAAGTGTTTTCTTCTCCTAAAAAATCCCTAAATCTAGCGAAATTTGAACTTCAACAAATAACACTGGCTTTAATACTAAATAAATGCCATAGATAAAAAAAATAAATAAATAAAAATACAATTCTAAGATATTGAGGGGGGGTCTAAGATATTAGGGTAGGTTTTAAGGGGAAATGTAACGGAAGAAATTATCTGTATCGTATAGCAAAGACATACTTAAAAAATGTAGAGAGTTAAAATTTATTTTAAAAACAAATAAAAATAAAAAACCATTTAAGGTGTCAGTGGGGCCATAACTATTAATGTACATATATCATACCATAGGTCTAAAAAATATATAAATTATTTTCTCTACGTTTACACATTATTTTTAGGTTTGATCGCATTGTTAAATCAACGTTAAATTTTTTAAGGCTAATGCACTTTCAACGTTGACAATAACTTATTCCGACTGCAATAGCGGTTCACCTCTCACTTCTGGTCTCATGACCATCCAGTCCACATGGCGAGAGGGAATTCCAGTTCCAGCATCAGTAAACGTGTGGTTAGGAGTTAGTGGGAAGCATATGACACAGTCCGTTTTCTTACCTAGTCGGTTAAATTCAAAGGGTTTTTATGACATTCAGAATGATATACGGCTCTTTTCGAAGCAACGCCACTCGAAGAACTATGGTGGCAGACAGGCAGGTGTCCATCGCACAGTGGACAAGATATAAAGAACTGGCTCAATCAAAATTATCTGGGAAGATGGGAGGGAGATATGGTGGACCTGTGCGTTAGCCGGCCCGAATCCCAGATTTGGCGCCGCTCAATTTTTCATGTGTGGGGGAGGCTTAAGTCGGCAGTGTACAGAGTACTCATTGAGGATAGAAACCACCTGATTGCAAGGATTCGGATATCATGTGAAGAGATTGTCAACAATGAAGAGATTCGAAGGGCTACATCAGCAATTCTGACCAGATGTCGACAGTGTTTGCAAGGAGTTCCAGCAACTTTTATCATTTAAAAAATCTAATGTTCACCTATAAGGTAATTAGCGTTGTTTTTGAACTATTATTGCTATTTGACTATTTGAACTATTATTGCTATTATTGTTTTTGAACTATTTTACTTAGTTTCCAGATATACTAGCTTGTAGTTTGAAATTTCTTTTCTTAACCAATTTGATCTCTAGGAATTGGGGATTTATGCCATTCATAAATTAAATTTCAATTTTCGCCAGTGTTAAATCGGGGACGTACGGATAATTAAAAAATTANCGAAATTACTCTGAAATGGTTGAGAATCGGACCATGGACAATATGAACTTTTTTGTTCATTTTAGGGTGAAGAATCTACTGGAGAAGTTTGTAGCACGAGTAGCAATTCACCCTGTATATATATTGAAAATGAATTAGCCTTAGAAAAAAATTTAATGCTGATTCTAAAAATGAAGTCAAATGTTGAAAAAAATGTGTAAAAGTTGGGAAAATAGGGCTTTTATTACAAAAAAAGTTGGTTATCTAAAGGAAAAAAAACTTTAAAACGGCATATTTCGGGAATGGGTTAAGATAGAAATGTGTGGTTGGCGGCATTTAAACACATTTTTGGTCTGGTTTCTCAGCCTTGAGTATTGTCATTACCTGCAATACACCCCTGTATTTGTCTGTCACATGTTGACTTGGAATAATTTATTGGACCTCCATCTACGAATCCTTCAGAACACAACGTAAATGACCCATTTTTAGTAAGATTGATAACTGGGGCAAAAAGTAGAGAGGATAATCGTGGGAAAACGCAGCGAACAAGAAGGTTGTTGTGCATTCGGAAGTGGGGTGGTTTTATGTAGTGAACTTCTTAGACTAACCAAACCATAAGTACTGTATGTAGGCTGCACAGAATTGGAGTGATTAAAACCAGCAGTTTACCTAAAACGACCGGTACTGTGTAATTGCAAGGAGATAGTTTTTCACCCACGGGTTTTGCAGATATTTCAGAGAAATGGGAAAAACTACTTAATTTGAGGAATGCAGAATTTAACCATCTTTGGATTTTACTGTTATTCAATTTAAAAAAAAAACCTTTTTATTTTATAAATATTTTAAATATTCATTAAAAAATTAATTTTTGAGTTGTATCTGTTAAGCGACGCCTGTATTCAATAATAGTCACGTGAATTAGGGTTGTGGTTTATTTTTAGATCCAATATATGGCAGTTATTGTTACTTTCAATAGGGCAAAGGGGTGCAATATGAAACATGTAGAATAGGTTGTACATAAAAACATGAGACGTTCTAGGAACAGACAATATTCCATGGACGATGGACTTGAAACAAAATGGCTTATAGATGGTTTAATTGAATTTAAAATTATATTGAATGTTCATTGAACTGGCCATCGAAATACTCTAAGGAGTCTGTTTATGACCCTAGATTTACATTTTTTGTTTAGAGAACGTTTCCTTGCTAAGGAAAAAAAACGGAAAGAAAATGTTGCATGAATAAGTGAAGAAGACTCGTTTTACCATTACACTTATTTTAGTTTTTTTAAAACAAAAACAAAGATTGCACACTTTTATAGACAAGCTTTTAAAAGGTTCAACGCTCAATATATATTACAATTAGTTAAGGTTTTTAGTTGAGATAAAAAAGCAAATGGCGTCACGATAGCTCAAGTGGTACAGCAGCGGCATATCAAGCCGAAGATCGTGGGTTCGAATCCCGCTCGTGCCATTTGCTTTTTTATCTCAACTAAAAACCTTAATTAATTGTAATATATTAATTGGTCAAGCGGTGCACGAAAATAGTGAATTTAATGAAACTCAATATATATTTTTTTTAACTTACTTTTGTGTGGCCAAAAATACAAAAAGAAAATGTTGCTTGAACAAATTAACAAGACTCGTTTTAACAATTTTTTACACTTATTTTTTAAAACCTAAAATAAAGAATTGCGCACTTTTGTAGACGATTAAAAAGGTTCATCACCTTGTAATGTATCTCTTTTTTGAGAACTTGTTTTGTGGACAAAAACACAGAAAGAAAAAGTTGCATGAACAAGTTAAGAGGACTCATTTTAACCATTATTTAAATTTAGTTTAGGTTAAAAAAATTACACACTTTTACAGACAGTCAAAATGGTTCAACCCTTCGCGTATATTTTTTCTTTTCTAAAGAAAACTTTGGTTTTGTGGACAAAAACAGAAAGAAAAAGTTTCACGAACAAGTTAATAGGACTCGTTTTAATCATCATTTTCCCTTATTTTAGAGGTTTTTTTTTAAAGCAAAAACAGAATCCCACACCTTTATAATATAAGATTCAAACCTTAACTTATGTCGTGGAGGCTGAAAAATAGAAATTCACTTTTTGAAAGAAAGTTGTTTTATGTTTGATCACTGGCACCTTTAATCCTCTATGTGAACAGATTAAAATTTAAGCTTTGGTATGCAAATCTGTGTTTTCCTTGTGATGGCTGTAAATATTACGAGTCCATGATAACGATTGTAAAAAAAAAAAGTTATTTGTTATAGCTGCATAAATAAAAGCTGTTATAATTAATAAAATAATCATAAAAGTCTAAACTGCGCGTTGATAAAAACGAGTGAATTAAAACGGGCTAAAACGGTGTCAAGTGATCAATTGGCAGTTGTGAATAAAGCATTGTTGTCAGTCATCCTGCGACTAATCCAATAAATCCCCCTGTGTTTCCCGTCGGATCGAATTCACCATGACCTAAACCCGGGTATAATAAGCGGAGGGAGGCGGCACTGGCATGAATTAAAAGGCTCCAGCTATCATGCTTTACGGCCGGACATGAATTATTATCATTTAACAGGGCCGGCCCTCGCTATGAATAACTTTACAACCGGAATTACAATAAACACCACTTCCATTCAAATCCTACCCGTGTTTACCTACGTATGGAACGGGTCTTAGCAAATTACGACCTCAATCATCACTAGGAATTAGCGGTAATCACAGCAATCGGCTAGAGGTAATTATTATTATTATTCGAAGTATAATTTGATGACCATCCTATTATAACCGTTGTCCTCTAGGGTCATTATCGCTCCCTCCTATTGAAACTATAGTGTAGATGGTTTCACAGCCTTATAAATCTGATAAATCACGCTAAGCGTGTGAAATGTCCTAGAAGAGAGATTTGCAACATTTGCAGACCCTTTGTGTCCTGGTCGTATATAATGGCTGACCTTCCTAATATCGTACCAGTGAAGGTAGTTTAAGACAAAAGTGTGTTTTAATTATGTACCTTTTAATAACAACAAATGGCCTTCCATATTAAAGTGGCTCCAGACATGCAGTACTCGCCGAATGCCGACTGCCACCGAATGTTTGCCACTCTAGACGCCCGCCTTGGAAATCGGCAAATTTGTTGTTTGTATAACCTCCTAGTTCTTGCGTAAACAGCGAATACGTATTTGCCAAGTGCCGTGCGAGTGTTTAAGTTAAACCAATTGTGATGGACAAAGTGAAACTATTATTGCAGCAGCTGCGGTAACTGTTTTGTGCAGGGCTACAAACTAAACCATCGACACCTGCCCGCTTTTGATGCTCTCCTTGATTTTTTTCAAGACAGATTCCAAAAGATGCCATTAGTGAATCTTCTTATTTTTTTAATCAGTCATAGAGTACAGGTGCCCTATCCTACTTTCGATGCGTTTCCAACCTCGTTCCAATTTTTACTTTTCCTAAGAAAAGCTTTCCAAATTATTGGTTCTGTTTCGTAAACATCGAGGAACTCCAAAATTGGTGCGTTGGGCCAGTCCTTCCTAATCAAAAAACAATGCTATGTTGTTATTGTATGAATGAATAGATCTTCACTAGGTAGGAAACGATTTTTAATGACAAATAAATAGCATTAAATAAAAGTATTCACTTACTGTTGTTTTTGATAACAGTTGACAATTGGTTAATGGTATGTACAGTTACAGTTGATTTGAGTGCGGTTACTTCAAGAATATTCGTGCACTTGGAAGCGGATAAGAAAACCGACAAAAAGCCGAGCAAGGCGAGCACCGAATATTTTTTTCGGCGAATAACCCAGCATCGGCGAACCTTTGCTCCGCATTCGGCGAATCTCGCATGTCCGGTGCCACCTTTAGACCAATCATCTTGAATAATAATGACCTGTGGCCAACTAGCAGTATGAAATGACCGGTTTACGAGTAATTAGTACATCTGCAGTTTGTCTCTGTGCTTTAACGGCGCAAAGGCACGCAACTTGAAAGAAACGGGACTAAACGGATCAAATAACACTGAGTGGATTCAAGTTAAGACAATGGTTGATTTTTAATTATTTTTTCTCAATATTTAATCTTGTTTGGTACAATTATTAGTTTTTGCAATAAAGGAGACATAAAAGATTACCATCCAATTGGCCCTTGTTTCGTCGCCATGTTTGGATTTTAGTCATATTCAATTAAAACAAAACCACCGTTTTATTTCATTTTTTAAGTGCCATTACGGCAGTTATTGTTACTTTCAATGGGGCAAAGGGGAACAATATGAAAGAAAACAGCTAGACAATGCAAACACCGTTGTTCGAACGATACAAAGAAATGGTTCAACAAGTTGCGTTTAAACAATCCAAATATTTAAAAACCTAGACATATTTGTTCTATAATCTAAAAAATTTATCTGCTAAAGCTAACCCATGACGTATTAAAAACTGCCAGTGGCATTTGATCGATCATTCCCTACTGTTATGAACATTTATCTTGGCAAGTATCCATGGAATCAAATTACTTATTTTTTAAGAGAGGAAAAGTAGGTAGAGAACCTGACAGTGCATGATCTGGTAATAAGGACGGAGTGAGGCAAACAGCCAAACTCGACTAATTATTGAATCGTCAATTGTAAAAAAAACCTCGGCGGATAAAAAACACCCTCTTTGCTTTTTTATGCAATTGATTCCTTTAAAGCGATCCAATTGTGTGTAGAATAGACTAGAATTTAAGGTCTCTAGGTGGGAAAGAAGCTAATAAAAAGACCTTTTTCCAATCCCACCAGTCGCACAGCATTACTTTCTTGGGATTAAGTCCTACTTGACCTCCCCACTGAACAAGTTAACGTCTGACTTTTGTTTTACTGTAAAGTTGCACCACAGGTTTAGTTTTCTTTTGACGTTAATATTTTTTTTAAATAAATGTACTTCTTGAAATTTAACCTAGCTGAAGGAAAGTTGTTTTCAACCCAAACCGGGATTTTATCTTCGCCAACAATGGAAAGGCAGCAAGTACACCCGTAGTCTGCTAAGTGGAAATTCTCCTGAACTAGCAAAGTCACTTAAAGACAGTATTTTTCCCATATAGCTACATATAAGTAGGGGTTACAATTACTTACCGAGGCAGTCCACGCCCTCCATGTTTATTGTTAAATTTAAAAAAATATTATATATACAGATTCATTACATAATCGTAAAACATATTGACATTTATTTATGAATTTAGAATAAATTACAAATTATTTTTTTCAACAGTTTTTGACGTCTATGTTGGCACGTCACATTCTCATGTATTAAAAAAAGTAAAACATAAAAAACGGTATGTATATATTATTAACATATTAAAAGTAGCAAAACGAAACTTGATGTCAGGAACATAAGTAGGGTGAGGCACGACGCTAACTTCTTCGATTTCTGAGAATCTTGACTGCGTCGGGTGGAAAAGGCGAGCGGTAAGTGGCGTACGTTGCACACTTTGACCGGATTATATAAAAACAACTACACTACTAATCATCCTCGATATAATTAGTTATCAGCCTTCAATATTGCAATTTTTGTAAGTGATCAGTGATAAGGTCAATTGGAACACACTCAGTTCCTTTGTCAAGTTTTCGAGGAATCATCAGGACTTTAAACTTTAACAATTTACAATGATGAACTATATGTATCATACATACTTCACAAGTATACGTATTATAACTACCACCTGTCTAACACATACAAATGGTATAAACAAACGTTACAAACTATTATCACCAAACATGGAAGTGCAGTGAAGAAAAAGTGCAGTTCTTTATTATTATTTATTCTTTCTTTAGAATGTTGATCGTTGGGTGGGTTCAGTTTGTTTTGTCCTTGCTTCTTTTTTACTATTGTAATTACTTTATAAATGTAAAAGTCAATAAAAAAACATAAACAAATGTTCGTATTCTTATTTGGTACTGGTTCATTGAATTTCGTCGCAATTTGGATTAACCTGGGATGCCAGAATGATAGTCATGTGTGTTTATACATTTCTAAGTACTGATGCTTTAAAACAAAAGTTGAATTCTGGAAAAACTATACAAGAGGCCAGAGCAATATGCAGAGTGAGGTGTAACGATTTAGTCAAACGAACGATAAGTGTGGTCTTATTAATTTTACCGAGTGTTTTGTTCAAATATGTTTTACAAAGTTTAAAATTTCTTTTTAAGTTCGATTTATCTCTGCAATCAGAAATTTCACATGAAAATATCTCTACAGAGGTTCTCGAATTCTCCGAGCCACATTTTGACAAATTTGTGATTGAACCGCTTCCAACTTCGATATCCACTGTTGACAATCCTTGTCATTTCTCCGTAATATCCATTTATCTTAGTTTAAGAGAATATATATGTATTTTGGGCAAAGATGAAAACACGATTATATTTTTGCAAATAAAAAGCCCTGAAAGTTTCTGAAAACCTGTATCAAGGATATAAGATTGAAATTGTACGTATAATATAGATCAAATTTGACTAATATGTATATCTAATATCACCCTGAATCGCCTATGCTAGTGAAATTGTGTTTTTGTGAATTAACATAAAATAATCAGGAAATTTCAATTTTTATCTGTTGTTAATTGCCAAATGTCCGTAAAAGAAGAAGGTGCCAATTTTATTGTGCTTATAACTTCTGAGAGTATAAATAAATGAAATGCCTTAATTTTATTAGCCTAGGAGCGTAAAATATTCATGCGATATAAAAAGAAACAATCGGTAAAACCGCATTCGCATTTGTTTTTATTTCCTCCATTCCGCAGTCCGGCCCTTAAGGAGCGGCCAGACCGTTTCCGATAGATTTGATATTCCCCGAGAGAAAGGGTGGCCGCTTTTGGGGTTCGGATGGGTTCTTCCAGTATATTCTTACGACCAGGGTTTGGTATTGACCAACTAAATAGACGTTTAATACCCAATGAGCTTCCTGATCATCAATTCCAAATGAGCCGAAACGAATTAACCACCTTTTTATCGGTCTGGCCGGAATTCATTGAATTGGCCTCGTTTTATCGCTCAATTACCATATTAAAGGGAAAAAAGAGTTCGACGTGACTCGTTCTCATTCGGGGCGTTGCTCAAGAATTGAGACATATCAAGTTATCCTCGCCGTGATGAAGGCCGGATCGTCAATGACACACATTCTCTCACTTAGATCCATTTACCATTTCCAGCCTTTTCCATACCCTTAAACGTATGTAAATTTATCTTTACAATTCGGAGCTTACAAGCAAAATGACATTTCTAGCATAAAGCACAACCTACATACATGTCATTTCTTTGTTTATACTGAGCTAACTCCAAAATCACGTAAACTGTGGCCGATACTTAGGCCAATAATAGTCGCAAACCATTTTATGCATATAGATTTAAATTTTTAATATAGATTTCAGATTTTATTTTAGTCTACTAACTGTTGTGCTATTTCGTAAACTCATTTGTTAGTTTCTTATAAAAGTATCAGAAAAAAAGAAACAATTTGGAGAAATGAAGGATCGAAAAGGTGACCTAAGCAGGGTAAAATTCGATTTTATCAGTTTCCAACAACAAATTTAACCAGATAGATAAATAAAATACATTTAGCATTTAGTGAAAAATTAAACCACCAATAATCATTAATGATAGCTTGATTTTTCAGTATACAGATTTCACTAAATATGTTTTTTTCTTTTCCTATACTTTCTCATTTTATCTAATAAATCTTTACAAATGTCTTAATACAGGGTGTTCGGTTATTCGTGTTACAAACTTTGCCAGTAGATTCTACATTCAAAACGGAACCGAAAAGTCCTATTTAACTACGGTCCGAATCTCAACAGTTATTCCCCTTTTTTCTGATTTCTTAAGATTTCACGAACTTGCTTCAAATAAACAATGATAACGCAAAATCTAAAAGGTTTTGTACAAAAAAGATGATGCCACTGAAAACTACGTTAAATTTCCAATAAGATGTGATAAATACAATACTAAACTTGTAAATAATGGTGAAATAAGTGTTTTAGTAGCCAGAACTTTGAGAATTTTTTTCAAAGTTGAAGAACTTACTACGTACTCCATTTCACATCCTTTTTAGTGGTGGAACTGCTTTTTTAATTACTTTTTACAAAGATGAAGAAACTGATGAAGGAAAAACCGAGATTGACAGTAGAAAGAGTAATAATAATTTTAAAAAACTAAGTTAATTTTGAATGAATTAAGTAAACGTTTTTTAATTTTGATTCGAAATGCTCTCCACAATCCGCAATGTATTTTCGACGAGCTGCCGTCGCATTAAACCCGCAAAACCCGTAAATAAGGTGTATGTCAGCGTAATCTTCATCAGAAAAAGTAGCCGTAGTTTTAACAAGATATCACATAGAAACTAAAATCGTTTTGAATCATAAAACTCTTTTAATCCGGGAAAAAATAATACAATAATGCTTTAAACAAAGTTGTAGTCGTGTTGGTAAATAAGAAAACACTTGTACCATTTCGGTTTCGAACCTAGATTAAAAAAAAGTTTAATAAATTAATGCAAAATTTCCTTAATTTTTTTAAAATTTTCCACCTTACCAGGGAGCCACGGTTTTTTCCTTTCCTCCATCAATTTCTTCATCTTTGAAAAAAGCAATTACACCACTAAAAAAGATATTAAATGGAGTACTTTTTCTGAAATTTGCTCGTCTCTAGGTTTGGAAATAGTAGTTTAGAATCACCTTAGAAAGTTTTCAACTTTGAAAAAAAAAATTCTCAAAGTTCTGGCTACTAAAACGCTTATTTCACAAACGTTTACAAGTTTAGTATTTATCACATCTTATTGGAAATTTAACGTAGTTTTCAATGGCATTATCGTTTTTGTACAAAACCTTTTAGTTTTGGGGTTATCATTGTTTATTTGAAGCAAGGTCCTGAAATCTTAAGAAATCAGAAAAATGGAATAACTGTTGAGATTCGGGCCATAGTTAATTAGGGCTTTTTTGTTCCATTTTAAATGTAGAATCTACTGGCAAATTTTTCTAAACGAGTAGCCGAACCTCCCCGTAAATAGACTATTAATATGATTGGCGAAATTTTCAAGTGCCACCTCCTTGTAAAGAAAGTGGCCCCAAAAGAATTAGACATCAAGATGTAAGTTTAAGAAAAGAAGGATCAAACAAATGGTCAAAGCTCAGTACAATTCAACAGATAATCTAGTAACACTGCCCTTTTACTTCTTTCAATAATTGGCCGTGAGAGAGGCAAAGCGAGAACAAGCGGACAGAGTTGATCAGGGACGTCAATTCACATTCGCAAACCTCACTAATAATAATAAGTTGATTGAACATTACAATATACTTTGTGAAGATAAATACATAAATAAACGATACGACATGGAAATTCCATCCGCTGGAAGATGGCCTTAGTAAATATATTCATGAATGCATAATATATATCCATGTAGAATTATACATACATATAATATTTAGTTTTTACCCTAACCATCCCTAAACGTATATAATAAATGTTAGAAAAAATTAAAGAAAAATCTCTCTAAAAACAATTAAATCTATTACAGTTGACAGCGGTGATAAAACGTAAAAGTGTAAAAATATAACCCACCCTTCTTTGCTTTTCTTAAAAATTCATTAAAAACTCATAAACATCGACATGTAAACAACATGTAAATCCAAGTTGCTCTGGTGAAGTCCTCTCCAGGGCCCCAAATAGATTCATCCCGTAAACTTATGAAATCCAGACTTGACAACCTACTGCGTACGAAGAATACCTTCTGTATTCGGAAAGGATATGGCAAATCGCAATGAAGTGAAAAGTGTTTTCTCTAGCTTTCAAATTACAGAGAGATAACCCCGTTCTGGAAACGTGTAGGGTTTAAAGTTCAAGATTAGCAGTTATCCCCTTAGCTTTACTAACCATCTAATAGAACTTGTTTTTAAACTTTATATGTTTTTACCCATCACGCTCACATTTGGTTTGAGTTCTTCGTACATAGTATGAGAGTTCGAAACTCTGGACATTAAATCCTTTCTTAGGGAATCCCTTATAGCTGCTATCAAGGAATCAGCACTGCTTTGAAATTTTTGGGATCGCTAAAATCGAAATTAGGGCGAAAGATAGCGTTAACGACATCATGGTTTGTGCTGAAGTTTTTCGTGAAAATGACGCTTTCTTCCATATTTCGTGTGCCATAATCTTGGGTACTGAAGTGAGTTATGCGTGTATAAACAAAGATTAGATCCAACTCGGTCTCTAATAAAATAAGATAGGCTGGAAAGAAACAATTATGAAGCGTAGAAAAGAATTTCTTGGGATACTGAGTTAAACACTTGTAGTTTGGCACTTAAGGTGAGACGGGTGCGTGGTACTCAGTTTATTCAATGCAATTTTTGCAGTTTTGGCTTAATATTTTTCCTAAAGGGAACTTAGATGTGAGAGTGACTCCCAAATACTTATTCACAACAGTAGCACACTATTGTTTTGATATGCTCAACATTATTCTGCACAAAGTTTACCCTACATTCCAAAATACCAGAATTTTTTATTTATCTAAGTTAACTTTCAACCGCCAAAGCTCACAGTATGATTCCAACTTAAAAATGTTAATTTGAAGATCTGGGCTATCAGCAAGTATGACAATTTCATCTGCGTAGAGTAAAATTTTGAACACAACTCCATCGATCCCCTTTTAGCTTTGAAAGCCATCGACGAGATCGTTTATGTATAACGAGAACAAGAGAGGGCTTAGTAGACAATCGTATTTTTGAAAAATGCAGATCCCCCTTCAGGGCACCGTATGCAGCCATGTGAATGATTTTTATAATGCTGTTATAAGTTAGGAGGTAAGGCTAATATTGTACAGCTTATAGAATAAAAGCTCTCGATCACCGGAATTAAAGGCAGCTTTGAAGTCTACAAAAAAGGCGTAAACCTTTTTACCCTTACAATAAGACAAAATTTAAGACTAGACTAAAATGAAGTCTACAGTAGAGTAACCTTTCTAAATTCTGCTTGAACCTCGCTCCAGATATCACTTTCAAGTCAGTAAACCTCCTGCATAAAATAGCAGAAACATTTGTCCTATTGCATTAAAGAAAAGCAGTAGTTTTTTGTGTCCATGAAGTGTACTTTTTCGAACACAGGAAAAATGTAAATTCTTTGATATGTTGGGATATTTCCGGTTACATAAATTTCATTATATAATCTCTACAGCTTGTTCAAACTATAGAAGTGCGTACATAAAAAAAGTCATACCTTTCTGGTCTATTCAGGGAGCTTTGCTTTCCTTCAGATTTGAAAGAGCCGCTGTTAGCTCGGACATTATAACGTCAGATCTCACTATGTTTCCTAATTAAAATTAAGTATGGTGAACTTCGTGATTGCGTTATTTTCGATGATTGCCCTAACGTCATTACAGCTTATTTAATTAGCAAGGCAAGTAAAATGTAAATTTATGAAAAAAGGTGTAATTGAGATATTAAATACTGGTTATTATGTTTAATTAGTAACAAAACGAAATTACCATTTTTTACTGTCTATCTATTAACTCATTACAACAAGGAAAACAAAGTCTTTCAGCGATTATCTAAATTATTAATAATAGTGGGTAAAACGAAATTGGATAATCGAGTTAAAAGATAAGGGGAAACGAGATTTATATTCAGGATATTTATATATATTATGTTCGCCTATTGACAAAAATCGAGTCTTAATATTGATCTAATTATAAGATATAGTCTGGCCAGTACTTACAAAGACGTAAGTCATGTTTTTTTTAATAAGGGTTAAAGATTTGTGTTAATACATTGAAATATTTCAACTCTAAGTTTGTTATATGTTTGTAAAGAATCAAAAAAATTCATAGACGATTTTGTTCTGCTACCCCTTTATCTTTTAAACAAAACCACTGAACAATTGAGATAATACAATAAAACGGTTGTAGCGCTATGTAATACGGTTGTTTTTTTGAAAATGGAATTTCTCAAAGAAACGGTACTTCGTACATTAAGCATGTGTAACGGACGCCTTAATGAGATCATCCACAGTAGGCAGGAAGTTTTTTAATGATAACTCTTTCTTTTTTCTTTTTATTTACTCAATGTTTTTATTCTAATATGGAGCTATTTTCTCGCTGTTTTGGTATGCCGGATGTATTTCAGAATTAATGACTTTATTCTTTTACTTCTAAAATTCTTGTGATATTTTTGAGTTTTCTTGATACAAACCCACCATCGGAGAAGGTGAAATGACAAATGCGTCTGACAGATCAAAACAGCGAGAACAGGCAGACCGAATGAAGGAAATTTAAACGATTAGTGAGTTTCCATGACACAAACTAATCAGTGGAGAAGAGAAAGGGACAAATGCGTCTGACGGACCAAAATATTTCACAATTTAAAACTCCTTTCTTACCAAAGTGCAGAATCAGCGAGATAAGGCAGACCGAAATAATAGGGAAAATCATCAGACAAACTAAAGTTTGAACATGTACGAAATTACTGTTAAGATTTCATGACACACAAACTCACCTCTGAAGATGACAAAATGCCGAAACGTACTTGACTGAACAAAACTGTGTGGATAGACAGGTCAAAATGATCGGAAACGACCAACAAACCTAGATTTTCTCTTAGGCCTAATTTTGTTGAAATATAACTCATTATGTTACAACCTGATATGACGTATTCATAAATAAATCATATTATGATAATCACAAGGGTCTGAGTATAATCATTTATAGTATCATTTAATAAAACCGAATAATATACATGATTTATGGGGCTGTTATAAATCCCTGTTAATATACGGTCAATTTAATTTAATATCACACATCTTTTTATTACGTCTTATTTAATTGTAATTTATTTTTAACTACTTTTGAACACTTATGGTTTAAAGGATCGTGTGGGTGTTTTAAAGAAAAAGTAGTTGTCAAAAGAATTTTCGAGCCAGTAATTGTCGAGTGTTACTTGTATTCGTGGGCAAATTTTGCCAAATTGTCATGCCAACAAACGTAGGCGTTTATTCCGTTCAACCAGACGTCTGAAATTGGCTTACCACGAGAATCTCCAACAATGCGTCAAATCGGTATAAACAGACAAATTGGGAAAACGCATTTTTCAGTCGTAAATAAACGTTAATCCGACCGGCTAATTTGTCCAAACGGATGGAATCAGGTCCGGCTCACATGTGTTAACCAGAGTCAGATATCCCATCGGGCTAAGCCGAATTCATAAATCGTCCAGGACCGGCGAGTGCCACCAGCGGTTTCTCCACCGTTCCAGTTATTTATCCTCCAGGCCGCCGGACTTTCGGTATTTTGCAACGGCCCTTGTTTTCTCCAATTACGTCCAATTTTATTCCGAAAAACGGTATCCGGACGATTAAAAAATACATACAAAAAAATATTTCAGAACTTTAGCGAAGTGTGCGAATTTAATTCAGGTTGTAAATTATTCGAAATTTATATTTGGACTATCACTTACAACGATAAAACGCATAATTAAACAAATACAACAGTTAATTGGAAACTTTCATAATTTATTCATTACTTTTTAACCATTGGAATTTCGTCTGACACCCGACGCTTCATCTTCAGTTTGAAAGTGGTTAAGCAGACAGAATTATTTTACAAAGTTCTTCAGCAAGTGAAAAAAAAATATTACACTCACAGAAAAGTAAAAAATAAATTGCAATGTTTACAACTGCACAGCCAAACAGACAGACAAACGTTAAAATTTTCTGACCAATCCCCAAGTCTGACTTGAGAGGGCCATCAGTCTTCGAAAGACGGGATGTTTTCCTGTTGATGTTACAATGTTTAGTCGGACATACTTTGAGATGAATTATGAAAATTTATTGATATTTTGCTGTTGATGTTCTTGGCTTAAATGTCGGCCTGTATATGCTTTCTTTAGCTCTATAAATTTAAAGGATTAACCCACTACTTATCACCTAATCTTTGAATCCTATTTAACGAACCCTGTTCAGGCTGAGGTGCGGCAACGAATTCTCAGGTATCAAACCTGAGCTTTACATCAATAACAAGGAGCTATCGACTTCCTCCTAGCTCTGATACTTCGGACTGTACCTAGACAGCCATCCACCCAGGGGAGTTGTAACCCACAAAATGTGGGACTGCGACGACAATGGGTGGTACAGTGTGGACAAGGCTCGGGGCCCCGAAAGGGTGCACCTCGTGTCCTCGTTCACGCCCCTTTTTCACTCCAGGTTCCTTCTCTTTTTTCCTTGCGACCTCTCCCAACCCTTGGTTACAAGGGGGGTGTCCAGGCGCAACATAATGGTGTAGCCTTGAGGGCGTGGCAACCCCTCTAAAGCATAAGCTGTAACCGTGCCGGCCTTGGGTCGACATGGGGCCGCGGGTGCCTTATCAGAGGCACACGAGGGTCAGGGTACGTCTGCATGACCATCTGTGCTACGGGGTAACACACGTTCCAAAATCCAGCTCCTGTTACAGGGCCCTAACTTAAATTACTTAAACTTAAATGTTTCAAAATCAGCCCAAAATTACAGCCCCTGTTACACTGGGAATGGACTCGTAGTGGTACGTGGTGAAGCCCCTGGCGGGAACTTAGAGAAAAGGCTGTCTTCTATCTGTGCCCTTCGCACGAAACTTGCGTAAGACCACCGTTATACACCCGGCCTCACGGGATACGGCGGTTCGGACGGCAGTATATAGGCGTTGAGGACGCGATGATTGTCCTGGTTAATCCCTCGAATGCGTGAGTAGTGGCGGATGGGAGCGGGTAGTGAATCGGTTGCTGCTAGTCGAGTATGCTTTGCTCGATTGGCGGATTTTACCGTAGGCGGTGCTCCTCTAGGGGGTGGTTAGCAATTCCACTTTAAACAAAACCGCGGCGGATCCGGTAGTTTCTAAGCTACGGAAGCCCCAATTCTCTGGGAGATAGAGTTGCCTTCTCTATATGGGGAGTGCGCGGGAAACCAGGCTGATGTATTTCGGTCTAGGTAGCCCTTTGCGCGCGGCGTACGATCCCTTGCTGAATGCGGGCCCGACCACTCGGAAAGGGCAAGTGGGGAGCGAGGTCTGTCTTGACCCCTTGGGGCCGGGACAGCCTCTACACCAATGCTGCGGACGTTAAAGATCCTCACTGTCCTTTTTAGGACGACCGAGTAGCATCCGGGAACCTAATGTACCTAGTCAGCAGACTGGCGTGGAATCACCATTCAAGACAAAAGGGACAACAACTTAACAGAAAGACTTGGACAACTACGAACACTTTTAGTACCGAAATCTGTCTCCACCGTAAAAAACACAACGAATTTTCTGCAACACATTACTGCGACTATTTTGGACATACGGAGTGGACTCTGGGATTACGTCAACCCATCGCATATCCAGCGAATCCAAACCGTCCAATGACCTCACTACCTAAAACAACATCAACATTCCTTTAGCATACGAACTGATCCGAACCTGGTACTAAAAGTTCTACACCGTGCTTTCGATACATCTAACCCTTCTGTGTCCAAGTTTTATCCATACAATCTCGAGAAATCGACAGGTCGCTTCAAACGACGATGGCACCCATCTGGTGGAGAAGACCTGCTATTGATTATCACTGACATTTAATGGCAAATATGTTAAATAATATTTGTTGTAGGACAGGATCATCGCAAGTCCGACAAAAAATTCCTAAGTTGAAAAAATCAATAATTCTGTTAGCACATCCAATCTGGCGACATCATACTTTCATCAGAATACTCCAATTTATCCTGTTTTTCTTTTCTTTAAAACATGACCTTAATGTTTGTACGATTTAAACATTGAGTTTACAATCATTTATAAAGATATCGTCAGACCTTATAAAGTCAAGGATATAATTATGTATTTAAGTTTCTTTTCTTGTCACTACGGGTATTTTCAATTTATAATCAGATCAGTTAAGCTCGACAAACACCAATTCTACATGTAAAAACGGCAGCAGCCATAATTCCAGCTTACGATCGCTGGCATCGTTTTAATTTTCCAAAAATCTCATAATTTACTTGACTCAACCATTCAGAAAGTTATAGAATGCGTCTTGCCCATTAGATGATCTGATCAGGGATTTTAAGATCAGCGGTTGGTCTGACACTAATTTTCACAATTCAGTTCAGACAAATCAGGATGTTCCACAACATTCAAGCTAGTTTTCATCGTCTGGCTTACTGCAACTAACTTTACATTAGTTAAACCTTACATAATAAGTAAAGGAGATAATTTTGAATTAATTTATTTCTTTTCATGGATATTTTCGATTTATGAGAAATAACCTTTGATGATGGGAGAACCAGTTCTGACAAAACGCTGACAAATATACTCATTTTCCTACATCAAATGTGAAAACAAGAGCTATAATTTTCCATCATAGCTTACGACCAGGGACATACAAATCCTATTAATAAGCCCAAAACTAATAATTTTACTTCTCAGAACAATTCGGAAAATTGTAGCATGTTTGCCATTCAGATGCAATCTAGGAATTTTATCATCTTCATTAGTTGGTCTGTCACCAATTTTCACCATTCAGACCAGACAAATCAGCAGGATTTGAGACGGTCCATCTGAAGGTTCATCGTTTTGAAGAGCTCAACGCAATATTTTGGATTTGTTTAAAAAACCTAATGAAATGATTTAATGCGATTTGTTAACAATACTATTTGTGTATAAGTGAATCTAAATGCATTTATGCATCGTCAATAACGTAAAACACGTCCTTGAGTTATTACAGGGGAACTTTTATTTCTATTTAATTATGTACGGCGCTTTGTTTGATATTGCTACAGCCCTAACTAATTCTCTTTTAGCCGTATAATCTATATAATCCACGGACATTGTTCTGAATATTCGAATAAGTAAGAGGGGAAAAGATAACAATGTCGTTAAGTATTAATGGCTTGCGATTTGTAACGCCTTTTAATGGACGGTTCAGATAGAAATAAAAAGCTATCGTTAAGAAATAACTTAATACGCTCGAGATGTAAGACGGGATCATAAATAAATCATAGCCTCAAATGAGATGTAATCATAAGGAGATTGAATGTTTCACGCATCAACGGCTGTGTAGATTGCGATCGCGTCTATCGTCCTCGAATATATAAAACGCCTGATTGTTATTCATAAACGCGGATGATCCTTGATCAAAGAACGACATGACAGGAATGCGAAGTTTTTACAAAATTAAATACAGATACGTGGAAGGATTAGGAAGCTGTGGATGGATTTAAATCCAGTTTTAAAAGGGTTGAAAAGGGTAGGCGGTTTAGCTAATTAGAGGTGATTTCCTTCAGGCAGAATACGGGAGAAGGTAAAAAAAGAAAGAAAAAAGCGTAGAAGAGAGCCAGGTCCGTGTAACTGTACCGGGCTAACAGGACTTCCCCTCCATCTTCTTGGCCGGACTTCCACCCGGAGCCAAAAAGGATCAACAGTCGGAAAACAAACAGGGTAACCCCTCCCACCGAGCTTTAATCCTTTTTCAAATTGGTTTTTGACCTCTTGGCAAATATTAGTAAAATGACTCAGCTGAATTAGACTGAAGAGCCGAAAATTTATGAAATTTTCCTTTCTAAGGATTTCTAAAATTCTCCTACTTTAACAATTTTAAAGCTTTTATGTTTATAAATTCATAATTCGGGAGATCCCCACAATCGTAAAAAGCCGCTGGGACGAAATTCTGTATAAAACATCTTACCAAAGAGAAAAACGAATAAGAAGAATCTTGGCAGAACAAGAACATGCATTACAACCCAAAATTTTGTTCTATACATAATGTGTGTTTTTTTAGAGCTATTACATTTTCACACAATACCAATATGACACCACAAGAATAGCACCACACTTTATGGCCTGAAGATGACCCAAATAAAGGTCGAAACGGCGGCAAAAAATAATGAAATCATCTATACAACCAATTATTCTATACATAACCTTTTTTTAAATTGTGAATTTTTCTTTTCCGAGTCACTTGAAACATAAGAATAACAATTTTGGGTAATTTGGATTGTACCTCTTTATTTAATTTTAATGCCAATTTTCATACACGAATAAATAAAAGAGAAGATTGGATAAACTCGTCTGTACTTCCGCATATAGCTTGGGAGTTTCTAGGTCAGAACAATGTTACATTTGATCAAATATTTTATTACTTGTTTTTTGAATTTGAATAAAGTTCTTTTTCATTCATAAGAATTCCTCCTGTCGTCTGCAGGGTGACGAAACTGTAGTTTGAACCGACTGATCATCTTGGTCTGCCTATCCTCATCTCTAGTCATTAGGGGTATTTACGAACTTTGTGTTAACCCTGTTAACTCTGTTAGGTCCTGTTAGATCGAGAAAAATGGCGTAGACTTGCAAGAAACGGCTCGTTAACATTGCTCGATCAAACAGGCCAATGTTAGATGTTAGGTCGAAAATCTAGTCACATTGCTATCCGTTAGGGCGCAGGTAACCAACATGGCAGCCATGAATTTAACAGCTGTTTTCTGTTCAGACGTATTTTTATTTTTAAATACACATTGATTAAATCAGACTAATACATTTATTTTGTTAACTTCTGACCTGTCCTTATAGTCTCATTCATAATAGATCATCCCCTATCCTATAACGTTGTAGGCTGTTAGACGTTAGGACACAAGTTAGGTATGTCGGCAAGAATTGAAGCGTGTCATTTGTTAGTACTTTTTGAGTGCATAGATAGCATTTTGAATTAAAGAGTTGATTAATTTTCCTTTTTTATTAACTTCTGGCATCTTACAATTTAACACAAAACCATAACGAACAACAACAAGCCTTCAAGGACTGTTATAGCTTTATTTTTGGTCTACTAATCGCCACATGCGGCATTGCTGAAAAATTAACGTTTAACATTCTAAGAAAAGAAGGGGCGTTCACGATCTTACTGGACATTTTTCTATTCGAATTAACACGACTTAACATCTTCCAAACATCGTGAACATCGTGAAACATCGCTAGGTGCATCTGTTAAAGTAGTATGTGTTAAAACACCAGTGACTTAACATGATAACACAGATGCACCGATGATGGCGAAATAACGCTGTCAAACTGACCACCTAGCGAAGAATAAGCATAATAAATTAGGAAATCAATTCGATTTTTTGGTAAATCAAGATGGCATTAATTCACCATCACCATGAAATCATCAATTTCTATGTGACCATTATATTAAAAATATAATTTGTTAATCTGAAGGATTGATAATATTTCTGAACAACCAATTCCAATTCGACCATTAAACCTGTTGTAATCAGAAAAAAAATTCTCTACAATTCAAAACGTTGAAGATAACAATCGACAATGCATAAATATTGTCAGTTGGATCAATTGAGGTTGGTTTTTTTCTCACTGTTATCATTGAATCAAAGAGGTTTTCATTTTTGTGTATAGAGGCTTTTGTGTAAATTTTCCCGTGCCAAATGGAAATATGCAGATTTAATGTGAAGTATAGAACGTTAACAACGGCTTTATTAAAACGTTTAAACCATTTAAACGTAATTTTAATGTGGCAATAGAACAAATGATTAAACTGTTGAGAAAAAAAACAAAGGGTAAATATATTTTCGTAAATTGTTTATTGATTTGTAATGGCTTCAACATTGGCTGTAATGGCTTGTGTTCAAAATAATCTTGAGAGTTGGGTGTTTTTTTTTTAAGGAATGAATATAACAAAAAATTAGCTATATAATCTTCGTGATTCTAACGAGATTAGTCTTATCCCAAGATGCTTTGTGACGTTTAGCTTTTGTGGGCCAAGGTCGCAAATCAAGCTAACAACCGGAACACCCGCGGGGGATTTGGTTATACGGTTCATTGATTGTTCCGATTTTCGGCGGTGGGAACGTTCATTATCCCTTTAATCTTTAACCCACTGCTCCGCCCCTGTTAGTTTATTTTTATTTATTTATTTTTTTTAATGGCCTTTGCGACCAGTATAAATATTCTGCCTTGTTTGTACAGGGCTGCCAGGCCACGAGAAAAACGCTGTTTTTTTTTTAAATCCTAACACGAACGTGTTTATTTATCGCGGATAAATTAGACCCTGAACATAAAAAGACGCGTAAAGAGCAACCGTATACCTGGAATCTGGTTTGAGATTCGTTTTTTCGCAATAATAAATATTTTAAACGAAAACAGTGCCGGCATGTCTTATTCCTTAGGACGAGGTTTATTTTAAAAGTTAAATAGTTTAATACAAGTTTTATCAGCAGGTTGGTAGTCACAGAACCTCTTGGTCCACCTGTTTCAGTGATTCACTAAACTCAACACAGATCGAAAGTGGGCGAATAATCTAAAACAAACGTTCCCACAGACTAACCTACAAGACAATTTTCTGTAAAATAAGCATCTCTTGTTTTGGCCAAATTAAGTAACTGTCCTACACAAAAAACATTTTCAGAAGAGTTTGCAATAAACAAAGTAAATCTCAAAACTTGAAGACAGCGGTAGTCAGAAGGTTGGACAGTCAGAGAAACTCCATGTATCGAGAGTTCGATGGTTGTCCTCAGAACATCTGAATCGTAGAAGAGGGATCATTCTGCAGAATAGGCGATTTGAGGTTGACACATAGACACTTATTTACATGTCCCACTTAATTAGAGAGTGTTATTCCCTGGCTCCACAAAGAATGAGTATAATATAGTATAAAAGCCACGCTAGAACTAGCTGTTGAGAGAAGTCATACGTTTTTTTCCGTATGACTTCTCCCAACAGCTAGTTAGTAAGCAGATAAAATCATCTTTCATCATCTTCTGACAGATTGGCCTACAAGACTTGTGTATTACCTGTAGCTTATTATCATATTTTGGTCAAATTAAAATAACCATTTTATAAACTCATATATAATAAAATTGGTACCTGATGTAGTTCTCTTAAAAAATAGAATAAAAAAAATAATAAAACCAAAATAAGGCCTACGACCTTCATGTCAATCGTTTATCATCTGTACTACATCTATAGAATAGTTTAATATTTTATATTTATTATTTTTCTTAATTATTTCACGCTATAAACGCTACTATTAATGGGTTTTCGTGTAAAAGCAACCCGAGAATAATAAAATATTGCCATGTCAATAAAATAAGTTTATAACAAAAAAAATAGAGGAAAATATTACTCTTCTAATAAGCAGGAATACTAATTTAGAGTTTGAAAAAAAGAAAAGGAAGTGAGTCTAAGAAAAACCCAACGAGAGTAGGCGGACCCAAGCATAATGACACCACATTCAACACGAGGGATGCAGTTTAATTTATAGTCCTTGTTGATCAATGTGGACATATTTAATATTTATAGGAAACCCTGCCTATTTCTAGACTTTAAACAAATAAAATATACCTTTTTCTTACTTACAAACAAGCATTGCAACTCAAAAAATAGTTTTTCAACGAAGCGTCCTTACCTGAAACATCAAAATCGTAACTTTAATAAATTACAGGACACAATTAACAATGAGTAATTATATTTTTAAATAAATAAATTATGTATGTTAAATAAAAATAAACTATTATGTCGGTCGAGTTTTGAATAAAATATAATAACAGCTGGTAGTATATATAAAAAGTGGATAAATATCGTTTTTACGCATAAAATTAACAATGCCATTAACCCAAATTAAATGATAAGTTGACTTAGTAGTAATACATCTTTATGAACACTATATTTCCTTAGATAATTATTAAATTAAATTACAAAATGTAAACATTTTCCATGCACAAATTGCTTGTAAGGAGAATTTCACCCGTAATAAATCTTGCACTAACGGAAAAACCAGTGTAAAAATTTATTGTAGATAAGGAAATTTCGATTTTTTCAGTTTTTTCAACCTTTCACAACTTTATCCCGATTAAGTCCACCGTATCTCATACAATCTCAATCCTACTGTAAATTTGCTATTTGCTTAAAAACTGAAAGTAGAACAAATAAACACAAAAGACTCTTTAGCACAAAATAAGACAAATAATACAAATAAGAAAAAAGTAAAAGCTTGAGAACTGTAAAATACACTTTTTTTAAATTAAATTTATTTATTAAAACTGGTTTTATTAGACCAACCATTAATACACTGAGAGGCAAAAAAAGCGGCCACCCTTAATATATTTAATTATCTCTTAGACATTCCTCCATTCATTATCTTACAGCAACATTTGGTCGTTTTAACGGATATAGGTAAATGAAACAAGTACAAAATCTCCACTTGTGTTTACAATTGGATATTGTAACTAAATCTTTGAATAGTCAGTCTCTTCTTTGTGGGGTTTTATGCAAAGCTTCTTTCTTGTTCTTGTTGTTCCTGTGGTTTGATTTTTTTAAAGTTGTACCATTTTTAACTCTCAAGATTGAATGATGGTTTCAAGTGGTACAGATTGGGGTAGAATCACAGCATGGTTATTGTAGAAGATGGAATATGCCAAGCGTATGTGCCAAGGGAGCTCAATATTCCCAGAACAACTGTCCGAAGGTTCTTCGATTCCTATCAAGATTCGGAGGTTACTCAAGGCATGGCTCAGGTCGCCGTCGTGTCACTATCACAGGGATTGATCGTTTTATTGCCTCGAATGTACTCCGTCATCGAGATTCTACCACTTGAGATCAAGCAACGACTTAAACAAGTGAGAAATTTTAATGTCAGTTTACGCACTGTAAGGCGAACAATTTCAGAAGCTGGTTTAAGTGCGAGAAGGCCCAAAACCTCCGACAAGGCACAGAACATCTCGGGTAAGTTTCGCAAGAAATCACGTCAATTGGTCTGAGCAAGAGTGTACTAAAAATCTTGTTTTCGAATGAGTCAAGATTTTGAGTTCTTTTAACGGCGTTTGGAGAAGAACAGGAGAGAGATATATCCCGGGAACATTCTCACTCCGGAGAAGCTATGCAGGCGGTGATGTTATGGTTGGTGCAGCATTTCTATGGAAGGTCGCACTAACTTGATCTCTTATTGAGGGTTCAGCTGCACGATTCATTGAGGATATGTTATCGAAAGAAGTTGTTCCTTATGTGCTACTATTGGCAACGTTTAATTTCATGCAGACAATTCAAGGCCCAAGTCAGCTAGGATCGTTGATGACTACTTGGAACGGGTTTCAATTCACGTTTGGAATGGCTCACAGGGCAGCCCTAAACGTGGACGGTTGATTAACAGGGTGCATCAAAAACTAAACGATCAAACTTTTGGGTTTTATAAAATAATTGCTGAATAAACAAACTTTCTATATCTCATAAAAATAAAAATTCTTTAATGAGATTAAATCGATAATTATATTAAAAGCGACGTCCATATTCTCTTAGAAAACGCCAAAACTGTCTTAATTAAACAGAGGATTTCAAGTCTATTATTTACTTTTTCTGAATTTTAGCCAAACATACACAAAGCAGATTTTTAATTAATCAGGAAACCTAGAAGAATCTTAATTTTCTGAATTGCTTAATTTTAATTACTTCATCAACCTGGAAGGACTTGCCGTCCAACAAGTTATGAACCCCATGCAACCTATAATCTCCTCATCTTCGGGTATAAGTTTTCATAACAAACTTAAGACAGGAAGCGGTTTAATGTCAGGTTCTTGCTCCAGGGAACAGGTAAACGATGGACTAAACATTCCAGTGCCATAAGCGCGAAGAGCACCGCCGACCGGCTCGGGTGTTCCCGGCAGGCGTCTTATCCATTACCGATCGTATCTTTCGTTTTTGTCTCTCTTTAAATCCACTCTAAGTGTGTAATGGACAACCATAATGTCCTTGACTGCGTACGGAATGATCCTACACTCCTTTAACTTGGGATCGTAGAGGAAGAAGGAAAAGAAGAAGAAAAAACCTGTACTATTCGAGACCAAACCTGCTTTTCATTGAATTGTATCATTAATTCGTGTTGAAATTTCTTTTGAAAACCATAAGTTTTCGTTGTAGCAATTATATTATGTGTATAAATATTTTCGTCATACATATTGTTTACAAAGATCTCTATAAAAATTAAGAGAGTCATATTTAAAAAACGAAAGTTCATAGATTATTTCCGCCTTTAGCTAGGGTTTAATTAAAGTTCAATGATATGAAATAAATTTTACCTACAAATGAAACATTCAAGCATATAAGAATCAAAAGCAAAATCACGTGCATAGGTATGTTCAGGCTGCAATTAAAAAACAGCCAAAAAAGTTCGAAAATCTATTTCCTCAGTCTTAAAATAAACTAAATCTGGATTTTATTAGTCTTAAAATAAACTAAATCTGGATTTTGGATGCGACTCTTGGCCTATTTTCTGCTTTAAAACGGATTCGGATGTTTGTTACCGATTAAGCTCTGAAACGTATGTAAAAGTTCTATAACCGGGGGTAAAAGATGGGTGCATTACCATAAAGGGGGGCATGGCCACCGTTAACAAGTTCATCCAAAAAAGGGAGGATTCAAAGGTCTTTTTTATCTCCCACATCTCAGATCTTCAATTTAGTCCAACACAACAGAAATGGAAAGTTTAGGCAGATAAGGGTAATGCGTTTTGAACGAGACAACATCACAACCAGATAAAAATTACTGACACGAATTCACAGGACCTTTGCACTGTCAGATGTTCACTAATTCAATTGATGGTGGATAGTGGGCTAAGTTTTTGGCAAAGAGCGTTAAAACTTGACAGAACAATTTGTAATACAATTGAATTCGCCCAATTAACAAAGTCGACTACCAATCACCACGGAAAAATGTGTAAAACCTTGAAATCTTTCATCTTACAATGGGCCAAAAAGAAGAACGTGTGAAAAAAATCAGATTCTGATTGGTTTTGAAAAAATAGCAAAACGCAGACGAATGAAACTTTTGAACATTTTGAAAAAGTAAAGGCTTTTCTCGAATAGAAATCGGAAAACAAAAGAATTGCAATCTTAACGAGAAGTACAGTAAAATGAAACAATTTCAAGAATCTGAAGCAGGACAAAGAGAGATAACTGGTTCTACCGCGGGGGTTTGCTGAAATGCAATTAGCAGACCCTCATAAAGAATAATGCGGGAAGAGGTGCGATAAGTGCCGATTGCGGAAAAAGCTATTTCTTCTCTTTTTTTTAAACTACCCTGTCCAAACCGCTATCGGGAATCTTGTCTCCCCAGCTATTACCAGCCATCTACTCTCTTGTCCTGGCAATTAAGATCGCAGATAAATACAGGTAAAAAGTACCCATTTCGAACAGCAAAAGGAAACAATGTCGCAGTAATGATACCACCCAACCGAATAAAATTTTTGGTTTTTTTTAGAATGAATTGATGGTTAGCCCTCTATATTTTAAAGGAAATAGGGTCATGCAATGAAAGGAAAACTTACGCAAGATGTTGTCATGTAGATGGCTGTTTTGTGAATGCCATCGCGAAGGGGAGGACGGGATAGGAGTTTTAGGGTGAGGTGTGTACCTCTAACAATAGGTCAGGTGGAACCGTCTCCCTCAAGGAAACAACTGTGGGAACAAATAGTTCAGAACAAGGAATTAACCGACAACCAAAACTAGTTTTAAAGATGGCCAAATAGAAGGAACCGGAAAAACCAAAGCAACCACTAAGTTGTCAACATGACACGTTTTTTAACAATAAATTGTACAATAGGCAAAAATCACAGTTTAATTGAAGAATTAGCAATTTAATGGCAAATTCAAGGACTGAGAACGATTGGATAAATTAATGAAAGTTAACACGCTAGCATATTCACCCTCTTTGGTTTGGCAAATTCAAACAATGGAAATTAAACATGTTTCTAATATTTTATTTATCTGGCGACTCCAATAACTAAGTTTCATAAGAAAATAATAATATTACTGATCACTAGTACACAAATGTAACATAGAACTTAGAAACATCTATTTAGGCAATTATTATCACATCGGTGAATTTTGAACTAGGGTTATAAATGATAAGGCGTGGATTAAAATATTGGTTGGTAGGAAAAGCTAGATAGTAAATAAAAAAATATCTCTTTGGTTATACACTTTGATTGTTAGATCCAAGATAACCTACGGATTGGTGCTTTAGTGGATGAAGACGTTGCACCTAAGGGAGCTCCTCAGTACTGCCTGAATATTACTGGTGCGATGAATATTACAGCTGCCCTAGATGTCCTCCTGCATCTACATTCACATATCTTCATTCAGGGTGAATTTGGAGCCACAACTCAGACTCTATTTCAAGAACAGGTGGAATCAAAACACAGGGAGCAACTTTAAACAGAAAAGGCTGTCGTCACAAAATGCAAATTTAATAAGCAATTTCCTATTAAAATACCCAACGTATCAAACTGAGAGAAAGAGTTAACGGCAATAACTGGTATACAGGTGGCTCTAAGACTGACGTTTTTAGGACTATCTGTGGAAATAAACAAAGAACTAGAATCCACCTAAATATTGGCAGGCATTCTGCCACTGTCTAGCAGAACCCTGTGGCTATTAAACTGGGAGACAGGGTGTGTCAGAGAGGCTTGGTACCAACAAAAGTCATACATACATTCGGAAAGCTAGGAGGCACTTATAGGCAACTACCTCGTCGGTAATACGCCCAGACCCAACGGCTCTTCATCAAGGCCCTGTAAGACATTGGGTACAACAACGTAATTACTTTTGTTAGGGTACCAGGGTACCGTAGATAGACGGACAACGAGATGGCTGATAAACTGACCCAAGAAAATTCGATGTGGGCTATCGGCCCTGAAGGCTTTTGCGAGTTATCAAATTCCTGGAAGAGAAAAAGCCAAGGCCTGAAGGATACACACGGGAGCCCTTAACGAAACTTTGGAATCTGATAAAAAGCTTTAAGCTTAACGAAGTGCTCTAGATAATAATGGTGATTGTATAATATACCAATATTGGTCGCGGAGAGCAAGGTCTTAAAGACGCCAACTGCTTTTAATCTTAGCTTTAATGACGATGCCTGTTTAAACCAAATTACAGTGCATGATTTTTTTAGTTGCTTAATTGTTAAATTAATATAAACGGATCAAGCCGGTTTATCATACAATTTAAATTGCTTTAATACTGTATTGGACCAACGTTCGATGTCCGTAAATGAATTTATTTCATGAATACTTGTGCCTATGAATTATTATACAATAACTAATAGTTTTAATAAATAGTCTGGATTGAAAAAAAAAAATATAAAGATATAACATATATAAATAGTATTCAAATTTCACTGAACATTAGAAAGTACACAGAAAACAAATTTTTAATGCTAGGTTACCTAAATAATTTGAAAAATTAGTTTTGAAAAGAAAGTTCACAGACTTTTGCCAGCTTAACAATGTAAGTGAATAATAACGTTTTTAATAATGTGAAGGAATATTAATTGAGTATACACAAATTGAAATTTAAGTATTACCCGTATTAGTATTGTGTTAATTTTGGTTTGTTTTGATAATTCTTAACGAAAATGCAATCCATCATCAGACAATATGTAAAACGGATAAAAAGAGTAACACATCAATTTTTTTTAAAGCTAAAATGAATATTTGAATAAGGGGCAAACTTAATTTGCCTTTATGGGTGAGAACCTTGTAAGACAAAACAGGCTTTAGTCCATGTTAATGCAATAGGGAGCTTTGTTAATCCGGATAGATGGGAGCATTCGGATTACGTTTTGTAAAGGTAAAGCTCTCGTGTAATGTTCCTTTTCTGTCCTTCGTCCATTAAAAAAAGCGTCTCATAATGTGTGGATTTTTAACTTTTGTTTTTCAATTTTTGTAGACGATATCGGATAGAAAAGGTATCTTTTTTTTTGTAATTTATTATGCGTTTAGTAAGACTATCTGCGGTTTACAAATTTTGTTTATTAGAGGATCGGACGCGCTTGTTTATAAAATTTTAATTTTAAGCTTGTATTCATGCATTAGTAGGATATGGAAATATTTCAGTATTTCACTGCTGGCGTTAAATTTGATAAAATTCGGTTATATTAGCCTTTTGTCCTAAAAGTATTTTGATTTTCACAGCGACTCAATTATCTTTCCATCACCAATTTTCTGGTAATTAATAAACTAAACATAAACAAATTTCAATGTATATTAATATTAATGAATGTGTTCATTATGTAGAGAAAGGTTGCTCAATGTCTCACCATTCCTTGGCTCCATATAGGGAGCAAGTGGGAATGCCGCCCAATATAAGAATTGTGCTCGAGCAAGGCAGGGAATCTTTGGGGTCCACTGTTCCGATTTTTGGAGGAAACAAGGTTTTTTGATTGTATTCGTGGTGTCTTTTTTAACATGTGCAAGTTAAAAAAGATAACCTGTATAATATTGATAGATTTAAGTACCTGACCGTGTTGAAAGTGAACGTATTTATTAACGTAAATGTAAGAGCTGATGGCGGAATATTGAGTACCCATCAACGCTAGGTTAGTTATAAATAGGTGTAAAGGGTGATAGAGGAAGTCATTTCCTAAGTTATGTATATAGGAAATGACTTATTTAAGAATGAGTAAGACTGTGAATAGGTTTGGATCTAGGAACGTGCGTTGGATGCTGGATTGACCAAGCTGTCGACAGCACTCAAAGCCCAACTTCGGTGGCTGGACGGATACCGATGTCTGACTCCGGGCTGCCAACACCAGATGTTGGTGATTCTCCAGTCCTGTCGGGAATTTATTACAAATTACAAAGGTTAGAATTGCCGTTGACTGTGAGAAGTGATAGCCTCAACTCTGTATTAAATAAATCCAAATCCAATCTTGGTGTACATAAGCTACTACGTTTGTTAGGCCATCCTCCATGCCTTGATAGGATAAACAGGGTGTCAGGCTACTCGCGTCACAAACTTTGCCATGAATTTCACACCTCCAAAGTAAAAAAAAACCTCTGACGAACTAGTGTATGATTCTCCACCCTGTGCAGATTTTCAACATTTCATGTTTTTGTCAACTATCTACGGCTATCGGCATAAATCGACTCGTAGCTCCTGAACTATTAGTTTTTGGGTAAATCTAAAAAAAAACATTGAAAAGAGCACTAAATTTCATTCATGAAAACGCCCTTCTATTACTTTCAATTTAATTTTTAGTAAAAACAGAAAGAAAATTCAAACGCTAAATCTTTCATGACTTAATTTAAAATTGAAAAAAAAACTTAATTTGCAACCTCGATGGAAAGATTCAAGGTGTACAGCTTTCTAGTGATATACCCTTTTCCTTAATTATGTAGAACTAAAATTTTATGCTAAACGGGTAAAAAGTGGTTGCAGTATGAAAAGAGGACTGGGGTTAATCTAGTAATTCAACTTTGTGTCCTGGACACATTTATTTCTAAACTTTACCAATAACACAAAAGAAATAAAAATGAAACGAAACACATAAAAAACAAACAATAAACTTAGACCAAAGCAGAAAAATTGGGCAAAATATGTACTCTAAGCGTAGACAAAAAGAACCAGTTTAAAACCCGGTCCTAACCCAATAGCACAACAAAGGAAAAGTCACACTCAAAAACATTTCAACCTCAAAATCGAACAAAACAAAGCAATAAAATAGAGACAATAAGCATAATTAACAATCAAATTTCATTGAAAAATTCTTGACGGGAAATTCACTCGCAAAGTTTGTGACACGAGTACTCTGACGCCCTGTTTAAATAAATATGTATTTCAATATTTGACTTGTAGTTTGTGATACTTTTTATAAAATCAAGTTGGCCCAAAATACCTTCCATCTTCCCAAAGCACCAAAGCAGGGAGGGAAGGCAGTCGAAATTGATAGGAAACAATGAAGCCATAAGTTCAACAACCCGAAGAGCTCAAAAAGAAAAATCACACAATACGTTTAGCACAACAAGAACTTAATTTAAAGCGTACAGTAATTATAATAAAATGCTGCCAAAATCCGTCTTTCATTAAGAAAACAAAAGAAGAGACTTCTCGACCAAACACCTATCCCACGCTGTGTGCATAGCACTTTTTTTTGAGCGAAATTACACTTTTTTATAATATTAAGAAGGAACTAAGAATTTTTTCATGAAACTCATCAGGAAAAAACGTCTACCATGACTGTTTGCTGTATAAATCATTGCATAATGAATTTAAAAAAATAACAATTTATTCTATCCTAACTAATAGTTATTACCAGTTATACTAATTGAAAAATAAAGGCGTCGCGTCGAAGGTTGTTATAATAGATGTAAATTACCCTTCCATAATTGTTTAGTAATTATACGAAGAAACCCACTTCCTCCGGCCAATTGCAGAGATCTGGTTTCTTAAGGATGCCGCAGATAAAATCGGCCGTCGATAAAAAATAACAATTAAAATAATGTCTCACGAGGGATTTGTCTGGAGAGAAGGGTTGAAAGTATAAAAATATCAGCTTAACAACATTTATTTCTCAGAGTCGATTGTATCCGTTTTCTATTTTTCCCGACGCCTTCGACTATGATCGACCAACCGCGGAACCGCTCTCATCGACTTATTGCCCTGGCTAAATCCAATTTAACTCTCTTGCTGTTTTTACCCTAATCCCGATTCTAGTTTACACTTTCCAACCCCAAGTAAACCCTCAGGAGGGAAAACCCAGGCTCAATCGCCATTCCCCTTTTACAACCGCACAAACTCACCTCACGATCCTTATAAATCGTCTCCAGTATTCCGTAAATCGCTATTAACCTACATTGTTTCCTTCTGAGAGTAACGACTATCTAATGCAAATAAAGCGAATACAGCCGATGAAACAGAGATCCACCTTTTTGTAACTAAGAGCACCCTCTAAAACCTCCAATTTGGAAGGGAAACATTTATTTTATTGGTCCAAAAAATATAGGTGATGTTTTAAAATTTGTCGCAAACAATTGGTGCTTTTAAATAATGAGATCTCCTCTTGAAGGCTACGGGGTGATGAAACTGTAGCCGAGCCGTTTCCGATTATTTTGATCTACCTTGCTGTTTTGATCTGAGACGCGTTTCGGCCTTTCCCCATCATCACTAGTAGGTTTATGACGGGCATTACAAAATCAGAACCACTAACTATGACAAAAAATCCAAAAATCGACATCAGTTAAAATATAGACTCGTCAAGTACCCCAAAATTTTACAATTAGTCGTGATTTATTCTCTGGAGTTTCTCCAGATAGATTTACTGCAAAAAATGGAATTTAGGAAATAAAATGCCGGGATTCTCCAAACTACGGGAAATATGTGTGCTACTTTGTTGTTTGGAATCTTCATTATGAATTAATTCAAGTTAAGTTTTTGGAGCAAAAGATTAACGTTATATTACTCAAAAATCACTAGAGGTTGGCTAAGCCATTGGAGATTAGAGAGCCTAATTTATAAATATAACAACACTTTTTGTTAAATATATATTTTTTACTCTACAAGTGTTTATTGAAAATTATTTTCCCACTCGAATTTGACATACAATAACTATACACTGTTATTTTAAGACTTACTGCTTCGTACTTCTTGCACTTAAGTTTCAGCTTTTGTATTCTCATTGTGTACCAAAAATTATTATGTACTTTAGAAAAGGAGTAAAATTTCATAAATAAATAAATATAGTTATTGTAAAAAAAAGTCGTAGCATCAAACCCTGTTTCATCAGGAAAAATCTTACCCTTAACAATTCGTAAGTGACTGAGGAAGTAAATAGTTTAGACCGACTAGTAAATAGTTTGTGAGGGTAAGCGTCGTTCACCCCTGAGTTACGTTTTTTCGTTTTTAGATTTACCGTAAATCTTTCTTTACGATCGAGAAAAAAAATTGATTATTCAAATACTTTTTTTGCATTATACAACCCAGTTAGAAAAAATCATCAGTCAAAAATTACAAATTTGATTATTATTGTATATTATTTAAACGTTTTGTAAACCAATTAGCGTGAATTGTGTGATATTAAGGATAGTAAATCCGTTCACATAACGAAAAAATTTTACGCGCTATAGAAATGAGAGTTCAAATAAATTTGCCAAATTTTGGTAGATTCGTGGCCCTGGAAAACTTACTTCAGTGTGTACATTTAGCATTAAATCAACTAATAATCAACGAGACTCATAAATAAAAGGGGGAAGGAATTCCCTGATGTAAGTAACACGACTCATAAAAATCCCACGTTGTTCATTTATGGTTGATAATTGCAGTACTATTTTTAACTATAATTAATAAACATCAGTCTCCATTTCTAATAGTTGTATGTCTCATTCTCATTTGTAGGCTCATTGAATTGTAGTGAGAACAAATACATGTGCACATATTTGTGGTTATATTAGGGTTGGGGGACACATGTGATTTAATATCATAATAGATGGAAACTGTACCTATAGTTATCATGTTTAATTTCACTATTATAGGAAAATAGGAATGTAACATTTCAAGAATATACTATTTTTTTAAATTACTAGAAGTTTTGACCTGTATAAACATTTCATTCTTCTAGGGAGAACTGTTACAATCAAGATCCTTGGACATGTTAACCATCTAGATCTTAAAGAACGACTGGCAAGGATAATCTTACGATCCTAAAGATTATGCTTGGATTTCGTTTTAAACCTCGTGCTGTTCGGGAAAGAGAAAAAAAGGCATTTTGCCACAAGAAGGAAAGCGTAAAATAAAACCGACTTTCCAACTCACCACTTATCCCCTCGGGAGAAAATAACACGGCCATAACCCTGTAGCATGTTAGGGAAAACATTGTGGATTCTGGGATAAATCATGTCCTCGCTTTTCCAGATGTGACTGCGTCATTAAATCTGTTGAATTTTTATTTATTTATTTTTAAGCATATTTTTTAACTGTTTAAAACTGTTTATAACATGGCAAATTATTGAACCTGAACCGTACTGAAGGTCAATTATGCGTTCACCAACAGATTTCATCGTTCTTTATGTGTTTCTACATTCTACCGGTACGAATGTTTGCCAATCAACCATCTCATCTTCAAATCGTGATCTGGCATTCCGTGGTTCAGAGAACCCTGATCACAAATCATACAGTTCGTATAATATTTCAAAACTCATAAAACACAGTTAAATGTTTAACTTTGTATGCTGAGTCTCCGAACGCACACACTGAAGATGGTAAAATATCTAAAACACACAATCAAAACATTAGAGCAGTTTAGCCAGACACTTCATCACATTTAACTATCTTCAATGATTAGTTTATGCCCTTCAAATTTTTATATATTCTTAATAAATAGTTAATGGCTTAATATTTTTTTCTTCTAAGTCAAAAATAGAAAGTACTATTTTTTTTACTGGTGTCTGCATCTAGACTATAATTTATTTGAATTATTAATTAATGTTAAAAATATAGATCCTGGTCATGCAGGACACATCTCGTCATGCAAATTAATTATTTTTATTTTACGTAGTGTATGTATGTTTACAAAGTTAATGTATATTGTAAATAAAAAAGTGTATATATATATAATGTATGTATAATTATTTANTATATATATATAGCTTTATAAGCTTAACAGACTCTTTATTGCTCGTGACAAGCTATATTTTATTTTTATTAAGTTTTACCAAATACGGATTGTTCCCTGGCGACAATATCAACAAATTTACATCCCGGTTTTATACACCCACCGAAAAGATAAATGAAGGAGTCGTGCGATTCCGGGAACGGATATTTGATTTTTTTGATTTTGAACAATTGATTGAAAAAGATCGGGAGATGGAGATACGAGACGGGTTTCTTCTATTGTCTTATTTCAAGGCAGGATTAGCAATATGTTCGGGCTTTTTCAATCTTTCTACAAGACGAGATTCCTTCACGTTTCCCTTTCGCGATTTACCCGGGGCAATTAAACGCATTCTATGAAACTTCCAGATTATCATTTGATTTTTATCTGCTCTTATAAACGTGCATTAGAGGAGCCGTTAGATCTTTAATTATTATAATCTCATCTTTACGACAATGACTTAATTTAATGACAACAAATCGAACATATCAAACCTGCACAAGACCTCTGGCTGTTCTATCAGAAACCACCTCAATTTTATATTCTTTCTAAACTGAAAAAAATATTAACTGCTTGCAAAAATGCATTCGAAAATCAATTGTTTAAATAATATAAAGAACTGAATGTAGGTCCAATTATTAATTAAAGAAACACCAATTCACCTATTAAATATTTTTATCAATTTTGTTCTGCTTATCCTGGCGCCATCTTGCTCGTTGGAGACAGGTTGATTTTTGGAAAAATTTGGTCACAAAATACGGTTTATCCGCCCGAAGACCATACGGAGAAATTCTCACAAATAATTAGTAATTGTCAGTTAGTTTATACATGAGAAATTAATAGTAAAATTAAATTATGGTAAAGATGAACAAATTGAAATTTTAAAAGCAATTTTTGTTATATAAAAATATAACGAGTATGGTTTGAATTCCAAAAAAGTCTTTTGAGGAGGGATTGTAGTTAAGCCCCAAAATAGTCGAAGAAACGGAAGAAAGAAAGAAATCAATTTGCTGTAGAAGTTTAATAAAACAAAAAAAATTGAATAAAACAACCTAGGAAAACGAGGAACTGGAAATAAAGAACAATTTCAACAGGAAAACATTCATATTTCTACCTAAGATTTCATTGTTTATTAGGTAAGCTTGAAACAGGAAAAATTGGCCTATTATTTGAATGTAAGATGAAATTTCGTTTGCCCTTGGGACTTTTAAAAGAAGAATCTAAGCCAGAGTTGTTGAAAATGGTAGAGTAAGTAAAAGTTGAAAATATCTCAGGTTATACTTTGAGTGGAACCAATAAAAGTGAAATATTTTCCAATTTTTTGGGTCGATGATTGACAAAACAGTACACAATCATTTAAGATGGCGAAATGTTAAAACGCTTGATTTCAGAAAATTTTAACATGAAAATCAAAGCCAGGGTTGTTTCAAATAGAACAAGTGAAAACTGGAAAGATCTAAGGTTGTCGTTTTTTTCTCGGACGGAAAAATGCCAAATATTTTCCAAATTTCTTAGACCGATTAGTAAAAAAAATAGCACACAATAATAATGAATATGTCCAAATGCTGGAATAGGTGTGCTAAGAAATTTAAACAAAAGCATTTATTCTAGGGTTGTGAAACGTTAGAAGTAAAAATTGGAAAGATCTGAGGTTGTAATTTTTACTCGAACGGAAAAAAGCTAAATATTTTCCAAATTTCTTATTCGATTGACTGGCAAAAAACAGCACATTACCACTGAAAATGGCGAAATGTTGAAACGCTTGTTACAGGGAATTGTACCAAAGAATCCTCCACCGACTGCCACATTGATCCAGGATAAAGGCTATAAAATGTCCAGGACTTTCTGAAACGTTAAAACAACTAAAAATAGGAAGATCACAGGTTGTAATTTCATTGTCTCGCTATGTGCCGGAGTTGCTGGCTCACGACAAATCGTGAACTCCATTATATCATAGACGACGCCTGTTCCTTCCATTTACATACAATCCTTAATCCTACTTCTAAATTCTCTTCTCACAATTAGTAACAAGGGAATCGAGGGGTTCCTTACCATTTAACATTTTACAGTCGATGGTGACGTTAAAACTAACCTTGAGGAAAGTGTTTGTCATCATGAAATAAACGGATTTAATCAAAATGAAGTAATTAAAAACATTTGTTCTTACATCGAAGAAAAAATAAATACAATGACATACATGGGAACTGGACACAGATATCCAGTGAGAATAACGAAATGGATTTTACAAATTAAAGCTGTATAAAAGATATATTTACGAGGTAATAAAAATTGAAATCAACCTGTTTATTGAAGAGAAGAACCTACTGGCGGTTGAACAGTTTGGGTTCAGGTCACATCACAGCACCACAACACAATTGGCACAGATATTATTGAGCACAATTTTAATTTGAACAAGCACACTGGGATGGCACTGGTTGATGTTGAAAAAGCGTTCGACTGCGTGTGGCACAATGGGCTTCTCTTTAAGTTAATCAATTATAAATTTCCCAAATACATCATTTATCTAATAAGGAGTTATCTGGAAGATAGGAAATTTTGTGTCTCGCTTAACAACGTAAGCACTGACTTTCGGCCAATTGCTGCTGGTGTACCCCAAGGCTCTGTCCTTGGGCCCATATTGTTCAATTTATTTATTAATGGTATAACCGAACTAAAAGTTAAGCCAAAGTGTGCCCTATATGCTGATGACACCGCTTTTATGATCTCGTCTTTCAGGGTAGATACAATAGCTAGGCATCTCTCAGTAGCCCTTGAGAAAATATTTAATTACTTTTACAGGTGGCGGATCAGACCCAATGAGTAAAAAACAGAGGTGATTCTGTTCACTCGCAGAAGGCCTAATGCTGATTGTTTTGTGACAATAAATGGAAGGGGTATTCCATGGAAAAAAGAAGGGAAGTATCTCGGTTTGATGCTGGACTCAAAGCTCACGTTCACCAAGCACATCAACACGGTATGCGATAGAGGATTGGCTCTGATCTGCAATTTATTTCCGTTGTTAAATAGACACTCTGATCTGAGTATATTTAATAAAAAGTTAATTTATTATTTGTATATTCGACCCATGTTATTGTATGCGGCTCCTGTCTGGTCTAATACATGTATCACCAACTACAGGAAGTTGCAGGTTGTGCAGAACAAATGCTTGAGACTGATTGGTTCCTTTTACAGGTGGACGCCAATAGACTACATGCATTCAGTATTGGAGGTGACTAGTGTCTCTACACAAGTCCACAGTATAACATCAAGATTTTGCAAAGCTTGTGAACTTAGTGAATACACTAATATTAGAAATATTGTTAACTATGAAGCTGCCTCCTTGCAGACACTTTACAAAAAATATAAGTACAAAAGAGTGAAGCACATTTTGCTGTAAATTAACTATATAATGTAAAGGGTGTTTTTATATTTTTTTCCCTCTGTACTAATATTGAGATATGTTTAAATTAGTTCTTTTTTACTTCAGATCAGGTATATAGGCAGGAAGCCTGAAGCCAGTCTTTTAATTTCTTTGTAAATTCTGTATATATTTTGTAAATAAAAATAAATTTCATTTCATTTCATCTATGCCTAACTATAAATATTTGGGTTAGGGTGTCCACTAAATACTACACTATCTTACATTTGAACGATATCTGAAAAAAAAACTAATTTTTACATCTCTCTTTTTTCTCATTCTATCCTTCTCTTTCATTCGCTCTCTCTACTTCTTTCTCTCTCTCTCTCTCTCTATCTCTCTCTCTCTCTCTCTCTCTCTCTCTCTCTTTCTCCCTCTCTCTTTCTATCTATCTCTATACATATATATCCACTTATTTACCTATCTATCTATGCCTATCTGTGAATATTTTGTTAGTTGTGTCTACTGAATACTTATTACCTTACATCTAAATGATATCTGAGAAAAAATTAATTTGCATTCGGTTGTTTAGATATAATCAAACAGAAACATCTGTAAAAGGAGTGAATCCAGTTTTTGTCAAAACTTTAGAATGAATTAGCTTTTAAATCGGTTCGATTTGAACACCCCGCCGGCCAGCTTAAATTGGCCGATTAGTGCTATATTCCTAATTGGCGTATTAACAAATTACCAATTTACCCTGTCGGGCGATTAATTAGATCGAGAAGAAATTAATTAGCTAATAAAACCCTCCTGGTAGCCGAGTCGACGAACGGCTTGATAAATCTTGAATCCATGTTTTAAACTGGCGTCCGTCGTCAGGCGGATAGTAAATCAGGGTCGGAGGCTCTTCGTTCCGTTATAAATACGTGTTATGAAAGGTTTACAAGGCCCTAAGAGGACGCCCACGGTAAATTAATGCCGAGGGGGTGCAGCCGCAGGTCCGGGGATTGTTTACAGCTCCATCTCAACACAGGTAGTCCCTCTTATTAATTGCACCCGGCCCCAGTAATTAGTCAGGTAACAAAAGATGCTAAACGTCTGTTCAAAGCGTTTCCGCCCATTACACGCCTGAAACGATTAAATTTCACGTCGGCACCGGTTTTACTCTGTTATCACTTTATAAAGATATCATTTTCAATTGTTTCACCTAAACAATTTGAAACAAAACCCCTAAACGACAAAATACCGACTAAGAAAACCACTATCATTTTATATTAAAATACGCCTAACATTTTCATCGCAATGTAAAAGCATTTATAACCTAGCATGAGGTTATCTTTAAAAATGTATAAATAATATATTGGTCGAATCCGTGAGTAGTAGTTCCGGAATACGCTAATTTTTGAATTGAAGAAAAGGATATTTTTTCGAGCTAGTGTCATTGGTAACTGTTCGACAAAGAAAGGTTGCTCAAGGTAATCCACCTAATAGGAAGGTACAATTCTTTCCCTCCATATAGGGAGCGAGTAGGAATGCCACACGATATGAGAATTGTGCATGAGCAGGCAGTGAGGATCTACCTGGGTCCCTATTCATTTCAGTTTCATGTCTCTAGTGTGCGTTGAGAATATATGTATTTATTAGCGTGAATAGTGTGAGAGGATAGCGGAATATTGAGTTCGACCCCGGTTAAGTTAGTTATAATATGTGACAGAGCAATAACGAATACTCGACCACCCTAACAATGTATAGTATGTTAATAGGAAAGAGTATAGTGTAGAGTGAGAATGTGAATGCGTTTGGGTTTAGGAATCGAGTTGGGTGCTGAAATGACAGCATCCGGAACCTCGGTGGCTGGACGGAAGCCGTAGGTCTAACTCCGGACTGCCAAAACCCAAAGTGCTTGATTCTCGAGGTCTGCCGGTGATTTATTGTAAATTACAAAAGCTGGAATTGCAGGGGAACTAGTAGAAGTGACAGACTTAACTCTGTACACGCGTTTTATATGTGCATGTGTATGCAATTCGAGCATATGTAATTCAGTAATCAGTTGAGTATCTCACCATTCAAATTTGTTTCTTTGCAAAATACTAAATAAATTTATACACATATTTTTTCTTTATACTCTTACAACTTTGAGAAATGACAAATGTTCATAACTTCGCTGATATATTCCTTAAAAAAATAAGTTTCTGACAAAAAGCTCCCCCATACGTGGAATCACCACCGACTGAACCTTTTTTGTGATATTAATTCGAAAAATATTAGGTACTTGTTGGGTTCTTGCCTTTGCGAGTTATTATATCAGTTTTCATTTTTTTTCTTCTGATAATAAAATAACATATATGCGAGATTGTATTACGAGATTTATATATATATATTAAAAAAAAACCTATAAAATCAAAAAGGCCTTTAGTAAAAGACCTAAAAAAAAGTAGGGAAAAAATTGTTTTCGATAAAACAAAAAACAATTTAGATATGTTTTAACCACAGGGGGGCCGCGGTAGCCGAGTGGTTAAGGCTCAGACGCTCGGCTAGTAGATCCCGCGGTCGTGGGTTCGATCCCCACGTCGCCTCTGGACTTTTTCTGACGCCTAAAGGGACCGGTGGCCGCAATTGAAAGAAATTGACACGGCACTCATCAATGGAAGGAGCCGGATCGGATCTTAGCGACCCCGAATTTGGTCCCAACCCCCTTCAACAAGGAGTTTCTTCGATGGAAGAATACAGGCACAACGGGGGGCTCAAGTTGACATTTGTGTTGCGAGCCTCCCTCCAAAAAAAAAAAGAAAAACATGGAGCCAGGGATAAAGTAAAAAAAACACAGTTGGAAGGACAAAAATACTTAGTTTTTTAGAGCAAAAATTGCATTTTTGAGCTAAATTCGGAGGAGATTTTTTTTCTTGACGAAGTCCAAAATTTCAAGATAACTCTGGATATTATTTAAGTTCAAGTTAGGGGGATTTTTTCTTGAGCAAGTCCATTGTTTCACATAAAATTTCATGACAACTCTGGCTATTATTTAAATTCAACGTTAGGGGGATTTTTTCTTGAGCAAGTCCATTGTTTCACATAAAATTTCATGACAACTCTGGCTATTATTTAAATTCAACGTTAGGGGGATTTTTTCTTGAGCAAGTCCATTGTTTCACATAAAATTTCATGACAACTCTGGCTATTATTTAAATTCAACGTTAGGGGGATTTTTTCTTGAGCAAGTCCATTGTTTCACATAAAATTTCATGACAACTCTGGAAATTATTTAAATTCAACGTTAGGGATGGTCAGGAATCAGTTTATTTTTTAATTACACTAGAATATATTAATTTTACTTCGAAAATTTGATTTTCCATACTATCCTAATTGAACCTTACTAAAAAATGGCTGTACTTTTTGACTAGATAAAGTTTATAGGCAATTATATTAATTACATTAAATATAGAGGAGGCCAAAACGCCAAATAAATTACGCAATATTAAGACGAAACCACACGGGATTTGTTATTTTTAAGGGAAAAGATTTACATTTGATTCACTTTTTTACATAGAAATAGGCGCGGCCTCGGATTGCAGTTGAATCCACCTGAACACAACGAGGGGAAATGGAATTTTTCCAGAAGAAAACAAAACAGATAACAAAAACACGCTACGCTCTTCACAACTTACAACCTATTTACATTATAGTATATTAAAATTATTTAAAAAAAACCGTATTATTCAATATGGGGAAATATTGCCAGACTATAAAATCCAGTTTTTTTTAATGGAATAAATGCAATCTAAACGTCAATATAATGATTTGATATAGTTTAAATGGTGATTATGAAATTATCCATTTAAAGGCTAACAGTGCCATGCAATTAAAAAGTTTATTAGTATTAGTCATTTTGAAGTGAGAACCAACAGGATCTTTTTTATATTCATCTATCTTTTAAGGAAATGTTGTGAAAATTAAAAGACCGTTGTGTCTAGGTAATTCATTTATGTGCATGGCATACTTTTCACAGTCGTTTTTATACCTAAAACGCTATTAACTCAATGTAATTAAACCTAGTTACTCCACCATGAATAGTATGAAATTCCAGCTGCAAACATTATGTGTAACTATGAACATGCTTATCATTTGTCTAATAATTGTCCAGAGGTGTAATAACATAATTAAACATTGATTTTCATTTTGACCAAAAATGTTTTCAATAACGATAAATGTTCCGAAAAATATAAATAAATTGTAATTAATTCAAAGAAAGTGCATTTTCGTAGAATTGTTTGCCGACTTTCAATCTGATTGGGCTAATATGGTTATCAGCTGTTTTCTAGTTCACAAAATACTTATCTGTATACATGGATAATTGGCCGTTTGGCCATAACTGACCAATTTTAATTGGACGCGATGCGATATCAGCCCAACAATAGTGCCAGAATGTTTTACCCATCGCAATAATTAATTATTTGTCATTAACTACTTATGTTGGTGTTCATTATGACAGTTATTACTCGAAATAGAAGGGACAGTAGCAGGTTTTTTTTTTTTTGCACCCATTAAAACTATATTGCTAAATATGTCGGGTCACGTTATGCGAATGATGGTTCTCATGCAGAATGCAAACGCTTATATGAACACAATTGATTTCACGCGAACTAAAGCGTGCCCCGCCGATTTCCGATAGGGCGCCGAAAGATTTATGAGACCAAAGAAACATGTGTCACCGTCCAATCGGACGGAAGTGACGAAATGCCCTTGCGATTTTTTTTTTAACTGTCATTTGTCCGATCGATGGTTAGAAGCCGATGGTGAAATTTGAACCAAACCTTGTCCAAAATGCCAAGCGACTGGTGAAATAAATATAAAAATTTACCAACAAGATATATAATGATGTTTTCTTATATTTCGACCTCAACAGTTTAACTTATGATTTTTCCTTCTCGAAGGTGGGATAATAGGTCATCTCGAAAAAACAACAACCAGTTTTTCTTTCAATCCACAACGTTCGGATTTATTGTAATCCTTCCTGAGGTGAGTTAACGCAGTGGTTAAAACAGTGGTCGTCAGTCATTAATATTTTGTAACAGTTTATTTTAAAAAAGAGCCAGTGTGGTACATATTTAAGTCTTTCAGACTCCGAACAAACGTTTTAATATTTTTATATAATAAATAATATAAGATATATAATCATAAATCAGTTTATCAGAAAGAATATAGACATTTTTGACTATTTCAATTCTATCGGTTTTTCAATATTCGATTGGTTACCTCAGTTTAAACTTAACTCATCAATTAAAAAACAAAAAAGCGAGAGATTAGGCGGTTAAACTCGTGCACGGAGTACATGGACTTAAGTTTGCGATCGAATTAAGCAGGATAATTTTATGTAATAGCTTAAAAATGCAAACTGTACTCTGTAGCATAGCAATTTTGTTGTGTATTAGCTGATTTACATAAAAAAACAAATGAAAACCGTCAATTTGATAGAATACATCGACGTTTTCACGTCTTTTAAATAACAAGAACAGGCGGATTTGTTGTAACAGTTTACATTTCTGACAACTATTTTTCGACTCGGACCACCCACTGTGTTCAAAATTGATATAGTGTGCCAGTTAAGCGTTAATAGGCGTTAAAATATAAAACACTCCAAGTGAATGAATTAAAAATAGGCCTGTTGCCATATTTCGTTATGGGAATAAAATAAACAATACTAACAGAAAAAATGAGATAAAGGGCCAAATATATAACAGAAGAGTAAGAAATGTTTGTGTTTTTTCCCCCAGTGAGAAGCCGGTCCAGATTCATAAATTTCAACCAGTTGTATTTAGTTGCAGAAATAAACGCAGCATAAAGCCCTTCGTCCGCATTAACTTGTCGCTCTGTTAGCTGGATGAATGTCACATCAACACCAGGGCCCATTAATATTCGAGGAGCGCATAGCAATTCATTGTGATGTCAGGGCCCCCCGGCTTTAAACCCCATTACTTCCTCCGTTCGGAATGTTTTATTTATAAAGTCCGCATCAACCTCTACTAATTGCTCAAGTTGGCCAATTTTCACTGAAGCGCGTAAATCAATCATTGAGGAAGAAGGATCAGATGGTTTTTCGAGTATGGCGACGCTCAAGAGGTTTATGGAACAGACCTTTTCAGGCAACGCGTTTTATCATTGTATTTTCTTTTATTACAGTGGCTATTTTTGAGGAAAATCCTAATTAAAATTAGTAAAGTCATTTTGGCCACAGTAAGAGTAGGCAGATCAAAATGTTTGGTCACGCTTCATCACCGCGCAGAATGTATATTATTTAAGAAGGTTTTGCTTAAAAATAAATTTTACTTTTAAGAATGTGTTTTTTGACAGACAACTCAATACAGTACACCAATCTGCTATGTACATTAAAACCTAGTATTTGCCAAACTAATAGAATAAACCCCTAAAGTCCTCAAGTATTTAAGGGTATGTACTTTAAAAAGAACATTTTTCTGACAGAGAGCAGATAGAGAAAACTGGCGTGGACGAATTAAAAAAAAACTCATTTAAAGGTTTAAAAATATCAAGGATGTGCTTTTTGACAGACTACCAACTAACTAAAGTTTGGTTGACAAACTAATACCCTTAAGCCTTAATACCCTAAGTATATGTACTTTTTTAAAAGAACATTTTTCGGGCATAGAGCGATAAAGAATAACTGGCGTGGAAGAGTTAAAACGACTTTTTTTTCATGATTTTTAAAAAAATAGCAGATGTGCTTTTTGACAGACAACCAACTAACTGATGTTTTGTTGACAAACTAATACCCTTAAACCTTAATACCCTAAAGTATATCTACTTTAAAAAAAAAAAAAACAGTTTTCGGGCATAGAGCGATAAAGAATAATTGGCGTGGAAGAGTTAAAACGACTTTTTTCAAGATTTTTAAAAAAATAGCAGATGTGCTTTTTGACAGACAACCAACTAACTGGTGTTTTGTTGACAAACTAATACCCTAAAGCCCTAAAACCCTAAAGTATTTAGGTCTATGAACTTTTTTTAAAAGAACATTTTTCGGACATAGAGCAGATAAAGAAAAACTGGCGTGGAAGAATTAAAACGACTTATTTTAAGATTTTTTAATCACAGATATGCTTTTTGACAGACAACCAACTAACTAAAGTTTTGTTGACAAACTAATACCCTAAATCACTAAAACCCTAAAGTATGTAAGCGTATGTACTTTTTTAGAAGAACGTTTTTCGGGCGTAGATCAGATAAAGAAAAACTGGTGTGGACGAATTAAAACGACTTGGGGTAAATCATAACAGTTTAATTATTTTCTGTAATTGTATTTTGGCATTTCTGAAAAAAAATTCTCTCTATTCTAGTCAAACTAAAAAGCCCAACCTAATGTTCATATTGTTTTATTTTATTATTTTTTTATTTGAACACCTCTTATTTGGTGGACAAAAACACAGAAAGAAAAAATTGCACGAATAAGTTTAGAGTATTTATTGCAACCATTCTTTTAGATCTGTTTCTTGTCGTTTTCTAGGCAAAAAACAACAACAAAGAATTGAACTATATGGTAGACAAGCTAAAAGCTTCAACCTTAATGTGTTTTTGTAAAGAGCTTTTGTTTGGTGAACACAGAAAGAATACGTTACATGAAAAAGTTCAGGGGACTTATTTTTACGAATTTTTAAAGTTATATTAGACTTGGTTTTTCTATAAAAACAACGATTTGTACACTTATGGACAAGCTAAAAGATTCAAACCTTCATATATAGGTTTTTTTGTTTGCTTAAAAAACTTCTGTTCGGTGGAAAAAAAGCGCAGATAATATTTTTTGAGAATTTATTTTAACTTTTTTTTCCTCTTTTTTGGTGTTTTTGCAAGCAATTTATGCTTATTTGCAGATAAGCTAAAAGATTCAACCCTTAATGTATGTTTTTTTTGTTTATGTTTGTTAACAAAAAACACAGAAAAAAAGTTCCATTAACAAATTCCGAGCCCTTGTTTTAGCTATTATTTAAGCATGTTTTATCGAGTTTCTGGACAAAAAAAATGTACACGTTTGTAGACAAACTAAAAGTTTGGAAAATTAATGATTTTCGGTTTGACGGACATTTGAGGACAAAAAGCACAGATAATACAGGGTGAATTGCTACTCGTGCTACAAACTTCTCCAGTAGATTCTTCACCCTAAAATGAACAAAAAAGTTCATATTGTCCATGGTCCGATTCTCAACCATTTCAGAGTAATTTCGCTTTTTATCGATTTTGAAAGATATCACGTCCTGGCGTCGGAAAATCGTGATATCTTTTAATCTAAACATTTCTCTTAAAATCTATAAGCACCGTTGAAATCCCCGTTAATTTTTAGAGAGAATCAAAATCATAATTCCATTGAAATTTTTTAATTTAATTTAATGCCCATTTAGTATGTAATGCTTAAGAAGTTTACAAACAGCTAGAAGGTCAAGGAAGAAAGACCCAAACGTTTTGCCACCTTCATCTTCTTATTGAAAAATTAACGGGGATTTCAACGGTGCTTATAGATTTTAAGAGAAATGTTTAGATTAAAAGATATCACGATTTTCCGACGCCAGGACGTGATATCTTTCAAAATCGATAAAAAGCGAAATTACTCTGAAATGGTTGAGAATCGGACCATGGTCAATATGAACTTTTTTGTTCATTTTAGGGTCAAGAATCTACTGGTGAAGTTTGTAGCACGAGTAGCAAGTCACTCTCAAACATTAGCAATCCTTGAACCACCATTTTTTCTCTTTTTGTCATCAACATCTTGGTCTCACAACCACTAAATAAGAAAATGACGAGTGCGTTGGAAGCGTTATTAAATCAGGTAGTTTTCCTCAAATTTGCTGCCTTCTGAGACTAAAATTAGAAACTCTGGATTACTTTATACACTTTCCGATTTACACAATTTTCCACTCTTTTTGTAGTTCTGGCTGAAATAAAACACAAAAAATTAGCCCAAACATTTTGCCACCGTCATCTTCTTATTGAAAAATTAACGGGAATTTCAACGGTGCTATTAGATTTTCAGAGAAATGTTTAGATTAAAAGATATCACGATTTTCCGACGCCAGGACGTGATATCTTTCGAAATCGATAAAAAGCGAAATTACTCTGAAATGGTTGAGAATCGGACCATGGACAATATGAACTTTTTTGTTCATTTTAGGGTGAAGAATCTACTGGAGAAGTTTGTAGCACGAGTAGCAATTCACCCTGTATATTTGGAGGATTGATTTTAACTTTCTTTTTATGGACAAAAGCGAAGAATTGAGCAAATTTGCAGATAAGGTAAAGAATTTAACACTTCAACAGAAGGAAAAAGTAACATGAACAAATTCAGAGGACTTATTTTATCCATTATTTTAAAGATTTGTCAGACAAAGAACTAATCCGCATATTTAAACTCTTCAAGCATATGAAGGGTTTTTTTTGCGTGCAAAAATCTTTAATTCATTGGACAAAGTAGCTGGCAAAGAAACATTACAAGATAATAGGTAATTAATTATTTGATTATTTTGGCTGTTTGTATTTATTTTTTGTTTAAATAACTAAAAAGAACACAGAAAGAAAAAGTTCAATATATCTTATACGAGAAAATGAACTGTTTTATTTTAGATATAGTTTGTGTTGTATAAACAGTAGACGTAAACTTTTATAGATAGGCTAATATAAGTAATATTTAAGCCATTCAAGTATTTTATGTATTTATTCAAAGGATAATGCGTTACCTGGAACAATGAGAGAAAACTTTTGGTGGACTAGTTGATAGGTAGGTCTATTTTGGTTAGAGCGTTTACAGGAAAAGCAATTTTCAAACTGCATGTGACAATTTTATAAGTCTATTTCAACCCATTAAGGTATTAGATTTTTGTTTTTGTAAAAGATATTTTTTAGCTGAATAAACACGGAACTTTTTCACAAAGGAACAAGACTGACATCATTGGCCATGTTAAATCGTCCATTTCTTTTAAGAGAGAAAGCGGCCGAAAGTGTCTCACGTACGGCTGTATAAGAACAAAGCTGTCAATTTTGATGCGTAATCGGTGTCAGAGCCCGTATTTTCTTGATTCGACAATGCATGTTCTCAGGGGTTTTAAAAAACAACGGAACTCCACGTTCATTGTTCGTCGCAGTCACTTTCCACGTCGTCCCGTCCCGCATTGCTGATCAGGGTCATAAAGGTAGTCGCTTATTTGTTTCTCCCTGCGCTAAGAGAATCCATTCATTTTCCTGTTTTTATTTTTCGGCCCGGTGATACATTGCGGAATTGAACGTCATGATTTTGGGAAAGACGGTAATGCGAAGCCATTTGATATCGATGAAAGGAACGAATGGACCACAGCATCCTCACACCGTCTCTATAAATAAAGTTCCTGATCAAAGCGTTGCCATTAATGTTTAACTATGTAATAAAAAATACACGATATTTTTTCAAAATTTATTGGAAAATAAATATGCAAAATTTTCCTGCAGAATAATTTGGGTCAAGTAGTGATGCGGTTTATGTTATCCTGTTTGTAAGAGGATTCTTTGGTATGAATGGGATGCCGTACCTGCGAATTTTTTTGTGTGTACAAATTCCAAAAGATAATCGTTCATCCTACAATTGAACTCCTAAAAACTAATGGCCCGAGCGTTGCGTTTTACCCCTTTCCCTCCATATGGGATCTCCTACTTATCCAGAAAGAACGGAGAACAAATGTGAAAATGAATCAATTGGGATAATTAAAAGTTAGCACATTTTTAACTTCAGACCCCTCAGATAAAAGCTGCTCTTTCCACTTTACGATTATGATCCTCTTATTTTTAACTCCAAAAGGTATCCTTCCGTATCTCAGAGAGCCCTCTGTAAAGCATAATTATATCTATGTTACATTAAGCCTGAACAGAAGAGAAGGGATTTCGTTTTTTCATCTTTCAAAAATAATTGTTTAAACATCTCATTAACAAGCTGAACCATTTCAGGTTCGTTGGTACTATCGCTTCAAGATGCCAAAACCGGTAGAAATAAAACATTTGCAATGTTTTAGATCTATTTATTTACCTTCCTTACAACGTTATACATAAAATAAAAACTTGGTAGAATTGATGATAGGTCTGCGAGTCGGTGAACACACGTTCAACCGGCACACGGTCACTTACTGGGTCTATCGGGTATTTCTGTTAGTCAAACGAGTTTCGTATATATATATATNTATATATATTAGACTTTAGTTATATTTTATATGTGTTATATATTTTTTAGCCATATTGTATAAGACCTTCATTTGTACGGAATATCACATTTCTACTTATACGGGAAGTGCCTTAAAATTTTGACAGTGAGGCTACCCCTTCTAAAGCGAAAATTATTAATAGAAAATCACATTTTTCAGATTTTTGCTTTTATTTGCTATTTAAATCCTACCTATTTATCGTATTTTACTTTTTAGCTATTCGAGAGGTACCTTATAATTTTGATGATCAGTGAGTAACACAAATGAAAATTTTGAAATTTTCTCCTTTCGAAAAGGCGAAATATTAAGTGCTCAAATTTTTACAATGTTCTTAGCGACCATGTTTCAAATCTCAACGGTCCATCTCTTTAAGAGGAAGCAGAGAGAGGGTGAGAAAAACCGGGTGAATTGATTCGAATAAGATACACATGGCAGCTTGCTGGAACTTAGCCAGCGTACTGCCGAGCGCTCAGATTTAAGACTAGTTTTAAGTTCAACTGGCTTATCATATTTCAATGGTTTTTCGATAAATTTTTATAGTCTGTAGAATGACGTGTAATCTGGTCGTTATTGTTCAATTTGGCCTGCCTATCCTCGCTAGTTTGGTTGATCAAACCAATTTCTTCATTTTGCCGTTTTTATGTTCACATTTCACAAATGTAAAAAAAGGGACTAGCCAGACTATGTAAAATAACAAACAAATCATTTTAGATGAGAAGCCAAAACAAAGGGAGCAGGAGGAGGATAATCGGATCGGAAAGGGTCAAACCCATTTTCTGTAAATAAAGAAAGTTTTCCCACAGACGGAACCAGTTAAGCTTCACACCAAAACATCACAGATATCCGAAATAATCAAATAATCACAGGACTCTATTATATGGGATAAAACTCTTTAAATAGGCCCTTTATAAATCGATTGAATCTTCACTATTTCGCCCTACGAGGGCAAACTTCGACGATATGCCCCCTGTCTAAATGTGTGATGGATATTGAAAAGAATTCGATACCCTTTCGTTCCGCTACCCTTATAGAGTTTCCTAACCGTATTAGTCCGAGGGGTGAAAAAGTTCTGCTGACGTCTCCTATAATCAGCTATATCAAACCGCAAAGCTGAATTCATCTCTAGGTAGGCCGGTGTGATTTATCAAATTGGTACTTTCAACGGCCCGGAGACTAAACGGTATCAATAAAGTTTTCTAGTTTCATCGAGCACACAGTTCAAGCCGCCGATTACGACCGAATAGCATGGCTTGTTTCTTCCAGTAGGCATGAAATAATTCATTTACACTAACGGAGTAAATAAAAACAAAATCAAATAATAATACGATAACGGGACCAAAATGGCCGACTGTTTAGGGTATTCGACTCGTATTTGCCACACTAGGGTTTTTTTGATCGAATCTCGCCTAGGTCCATGATACAGGTTCTTTACACCACGATCACAACAAGAAATCTCAAAATAAACACTTTTTTAACAAATTGACTGCAATCACGAAATCGTGTTAAATGTCTTATTACCCATTACGATGGTAAGAATTACGCGAGGTGTTCTAAATCATGCTAAATGTACTAACGTGTTCATCAACGTCGTTCATAAGTTTTCTCCTTTCTTGTTCATAAATAACAATTAATTTTTTTTTAAACGTTAAACATAAGTAAAAAGATAAGAAAGAGACACTAGATTATCTGTTTTATATAAATAAACAGATAAGTTATCAAACAATCCTCAAATTTTTTGTACTTTTCAAGACAATCTGTTTTTTACCATGAAGAACAATTTCAAANATATCCAGGGTCTATTAAAATGTCATTCATTGTTTTAGCACAATATATTTAAAAAAAAAAACTTTAAACAACTTTTAACAAACACAATGGTTGGTTACAAAGTTTATATTTATGATTTTGTACGATCATATTTGCTACGTATCTTTATGCTTCAAATAAATAAAGATAACAATACTTTATCTAGAGGACATTCTGTACATGAGAAACGTATGTACAATTACAACAGCTGTTAGCACAAAACAACCCTTTCAGGAGAGACTATTTTCCTTTAAATAAAAAAAAATTATGTCCCATTAAAAAAATGTATTGCTTTAATGGAAAAACTAAATCCCAAGATGCGATTCTCACTAATTGGTAAAACAATGTTGAAATTATTAAAGGGATCCTAAGGGGCTCTTAATGCTTTTATTGGATTTTTTGCGTTTCAATTAAATTTACGAAAATTAAAACTCTGTAATAAAGACCAAATAAAAGTGTAACCGGAGAAAAGAAAAGGGGTTGGTGAGCTTGTTTGGAGGGAAAGGGGGCTGTTACCCAAGGTAATAGCATCCCCTTGAAAGAAGGGGATGAAAAAAAAACTTTTAATGCTCTTTTTAACCTGCGTTGAGCAGCTCAATTACGGCTTGGGAAAAAGCCGACTTTTACGGCGTAAAAATCTATTAGCACGATTGAAATGTGAAAATCAAAGGGTTTTTCTCGCCAGACATCTAGCCAGTCCTTTGGAATGGAACCGACTGTTCGGTTTAAGAACAATCTTTACCAATTTACCCTGTGCCAAATCAATATTAATCCTTGCAGGCACAAACATGAAAATAGGCACGTAAGTTTCGTAATATTCTCAAAAAATTTAATTCAAATTGTAATAAATTAGGTACATACGTCAATAGGCACATACTGAAAATTTAATTCATTATTTAGGTCAAATTAACATTGTTTTATTTATGTAGAACAACAATTGTGTATAGCGTTTTTCCGTCAATGGAACCCTTTTCATCTACAAATTAACCATTCTTACTTTCAAATTAACCCTTCCTAATTTCAAATTACCCTTTTTTAATTTCAAATTAATCTATTTGAACTTCAAATTAACCTTTTTTAATTTCAAATTAACGCTTGCTTTAAAACATTAAAAAATGTAGATGGTATGAAATATAAACATGTAAAGTAAAATTCCTATATATTTGCAATTTTGTAATTGGACTGTTATAGAACCAGATGAAATTAATTAAAATTCAAATTAAAAGTTATCAAAAAGTAAATATAAATTTCAAGTAATTGTTCTTTTTATCTACGGTGTTGGTTGAGATAAAAAAGTTAGTGTCACAAGACGAATTCGAACCCACGACCTTCGGCACAATACGCCGCGCCACTGGTCAAACCGCTTGAGCTATCGCGACGTCAAGGTAGCTCGAGGTTAGAGCTGCGGCTTGTTGAGCCGAATGTTGTGTGTTCGAATCCCGCTTGTGACTATAACATTTTCATCTCTACCAAGACTTACATAAAAATAATAATTAACTGAAATAATACGAACAATTATGACCGTTAAGCATATATGGATTACGAAATATGAATACTAATGCTTTGTTGTTTTTAATTGAGATAAGAAATATCGACTTAAATATAAAAAATTATTGCTCTGTTAATTCTATTTTTTTTAAAGATGAAATAATTGGTCTATACATAATTATTATCTAATATCTTTATTAATTATATCTTAAACAACTCTTGAATTTATAAAAGAATCACGCGATTAAGAACAGGCCATGTGAGGTTGACGATTACTTTGGTGCCAAAGCACGCGTATGTGTCCTGCATGCGAAAGGTTGCTAGAAGTTTTTCACCTAATTGAAGGGTGCTATTCCTTGGCTCCATATAGAGCTCAGAAATGCCACCCGATATAAGAATTGTGCATGAGCATGTCAGCGAGCATCTGGGCCCCCTGTTCTGATTATTGAAGGAAACAGGGTTGTTTTAAAGGTTGACAAGAGAGAATTTTTTACAGTATATATTTTTATTTTTTTATACCTGGCATGTTTTTAACTATTCGGAGAAGTATTGTCCATAGTTTGCAATTACTTTTTACCATCTTTCAGGTAGCATGTCTGCTTTTTTGCCTAAAAATTACCATATTGTGAAGGTAACGTTTGAACAGCTGTTGGAACACTTTCAATACTTTTGAAGTTTTGGCCGTTTAAAAAATTCTGTAATGACCGAAACAAAAAGTAGTCGCAAGGTGAAATGTCCGTAGAGTATGGTGGGTTTGATAAAATTACCTAATTCAGATGAGTTAAAAATTGTTTAGTCCTCAAAGCGACCTTTTTTGTTTGAAGGTCTAAACAGGTTAGCTGTTCACAGTACAGGTTCTCTAGTAACCAACCGTTTGTCCTTGTGGTAAAAGCTCAAAAGGGGCCAGTCCTACCCCACCAAATGAACAGCATACGGTTTTTTCGTGTTTGTTGTTTTGGAAAATGGGGGCCCGTTGACCACGTTGGCGAAAAGCTTTTTAGCGGAATGCTTTTGTATGTGATCCATTTTCATCACCTGCTACCAATCTATGAATAAATGGGTTGTAAGTGACGACCGAGGAGTGAAGAGTAAATTGAAAAGCGATCCGCCAAATTCCTTTTGCAGAGTTCATGTGTCCATGTAGGGTACTTTTGGACAAACCCAAGTCTTTTCCAATGATTGTATGGGAAACATTTAACATCTTTCATAGTTCTTGGAATGGCTTTAGGAACTTGATTGCTTGGGTGCTGAAATTACTTAGCTGTTGACAGTACTCGGACAGAACCTCGGTGGCTGGACGGATTAAGACCGAGATCTGACCCAGAGTAGTTTCTCGAGGCCTGCCGGTAAGCCACTGTAAAGTACAAAAGCTGGAATTGCGGTTTTCTGCGACAAGTGATATGTGCAGCTCAACTCTGTATATGTATGTGAAACATTTCATTTTACATACATCTTATATTTCATATCACCTTTGAAGTTTTTTAATTCTTTAAAGAAAATGTTAATTTGAAATTCAAAAGGATTAATTTCAAGGTAAAAAGGGTTAAGTTGAAGTTGAAAAAAAAGGTGAATTGGAAACCAAAAAATGTTAATTTTAATTTAAAAAGGATTAATTTGACGGAAAAATCTAAATACCTAGTAATATTAGCCCGAATAATCTCTTAAATCCATGATTTTTAAAAAGACATTTTAAATATATTTTTCATCTATAAAGTAATTACAATAATTAAAAAAAAGAAGTAAGAGCAAAATAACTGCACTTTTACCATTCAAATATAAGTGTAAATACAAAAAAATATTTTCTAAATTTTTTTTTCTCTCCTGAAACGTACAGACACTAAGATTAGCTATGTACTCACTCACTGCTCCAGTGCAATCGGGTGGTACCCCATCTTGATAAAAAATCATGTACCTATTATCTTATCGTTTACATTGTTGTAGATCTAAATTTATGAATATTGTTTCTGACATCATTTGGTAAATTTAGAAACGTTGTATGGGCTGTACTGTATAGGATGAACAGATAGAGGTTTTATTCTCTGTTAATTAATCCATTCATTCATTATGCATGAAATCTTTGTTTTTATAATTTAGCTTGTAAATGATTAACAATAGTTTCAAATCCCTTATGAAGCTCGATAAAGTAACTGAGTGTTGTCTTTCAAATTGGCCTTATCCATAAGTGTTTATATAAAATTATGATAATGAAGACTGATATGAATTATTTCGGATATTATTTCATCTGAAATGTATTTATTCAAAAACTATTTAATGTATAAAAGAACTTGGTGCTTTTTAAATGCAATGATTTTTCTAGAAGACGATAGATATATATAGGTTTTGTGTAGATAAAAATAGATTAAGGAAAAGGACGTCTTTATAATAAAATCATGGATCATCTTCCGGTGTAAATATAACGGAAAGACGGCCACAATAAAATCACTCTGGTCAAATTGAATAAACGTTAAAACCTGACTATTTGCGCTTTCTCAGATATTTTACATAACGACCTTTTGTCACGGAAGGGAAAGGCAGCCGGGCAAAAGTAAGTTACTTTCACGAAAGCCGGCTCCGGGGGGTGTTCCTATTACCGGTCGGACGAGGGGACAAAATGGCATTTAAGTTCTCGCGGCTTGACTAACTTTGGTCTGCGGCGTCACCACCGGTGACCGTGTAGTCACTGTCGCCTCTAGCTTGTACCGGGGTTATTTAAGATTAATTGCTTAAAATAGTTTTATCCTCGAGTGTAGATTATATTCCAACATAGTATCGGACTTTATTAGGTGTTTTTAAAAAGAAAAGTAAGTAAAATCTGACTTAAAACGCACTAATGGCCATAGATATTGACCTTTTATTTATTAAGGATTTATGTCATGAACTGTAATTTAAACCGACTTTAGAAGTCTCGAAAAAACATTATTTAAATATCCTTCCGAGTCTGAAATGAGGATCAAAATGAGGAACATAACATCAATTGCATAACGGACGTTCGCCGTTAAAGAAACGACTTCGTTCTAAAGCTAATATTTATTTTCATGGAATGTTCTTCCTGAAAGTTCTTTACAACCTGGGTTAAAGCGTGTAATTTCCTCCTCGTTAACCATTAAGCGAAAAACTAAAACGATTTAATTGCAGTCCGGCTCGAGGTTTCGTTAGGTTTCGCCCCCTGTGTAATAAGCCGCCCAGATGAGGAACGTGATCAAAGCTTTATAACAAATAAAATGGGGGGATACGTTCATAACTTTTATGCAATACACTGTTTGCCAATAATTGGAGAATGCATTCGGTAATAATGAAAGGAATTTTTTTTTTGTCCTATCCAAGAAACCTCCAGACTCCAAGAACATCTTACAAGCCGGCGTCCCATTAGGCAGCGCATTCTTGGTCCCATCCTTTTGTATCATTTATACTCCTGGCATTTATTTACATCCAATACTATCATTACCATCTCTACACAGTTGATACTGCAATTTTATCTTCTAACCCGAATCCTGCCCAAGCAACGTCCAGCAGCCAGGAACACTTCATAAGCCGGTGTCCCACGAAAGAGCATTCTTTGTCCCATCCTTCATATCATTTATGCTGCCGACCTTCCTAAACAGCAGTTGTATCTTCTTACCCGAATCCTATTTGAGCAACCTTCAGCAACCAGGAATAACTCCAGCTTATCAAAGACTGGTGAAAACAAAATGTAGGACAAGACTGAATGAGGAAAAATGTACACGGTGTACAATGAAAAAAAATAGACTTGCGCAACCGAGCTAACTTCCACTTAAGTCAGATATTTATAACTATCACACTCAGGACTTGAGAGATACAACTTAACAGAAGACTTTTGGGGGCGAAATCGTCAAACCTCAACCAACTCTATAAACGATATAAGTGGGACCACTTTGGACATAGTGGAACTAATTGGAATCAGTGGAAGTGTGTATTTCCGCCAAGCCATACAACAACCTGTCAAAATAGATCCCAATCGGAAGTCCTTAGACAAATTGTCAAAGCCCCTTACTCCACACCAAGTTCTCGATCCTAACTTCAACTTCCCAAATCCACTTTACTCTTTCCCATCCCAAGAACACGACCAGGTCTCATTGATAGGTGACTTCCAAACCTACTCACCCTTTAATATGAGGGATTAACTGTACAAATAATTTATTTTAAAAAATCCTTTTGGAACATTGAATAAACTTTAAATGAAGCTAGTTTAAAAATAGACCCAGTCCAGTTCTGGTTTTAGTAGGATTAAATAAAATATTAACTACTTCTGCCAAAGTACATAACGGGGAAAAATGGGCGTTTGGATGTTTGATGATTTAGAAATCTGACACGCCTGTCAAAACAATAATTAGATTATTAAAAGACTAAGTCTTTTAAATTTGTATTAATCTTATAAACGAGACAACTCAAAACAACCGTTTTGCATAATCGCACAACACAGACGTTAAATGTTAAGTAGTGGAAAATAAAAAAGGAACTTTTTGTTAAGCACTTCCTTTTTGGATTTGTCTAAATTTTACCTGGGAGTGATGAATAAAAAAATTAAAAATCAGCAATCTGTCCGATATTATCGTCACGTGATTCTGGCCTAGTAAAGACCAAAAATACTTTGACAAGCTGCGGGGAGTTTAAACTGAGATGTTAGAAGATTGAACCAATTTTTTTAAAAAGAAAGTTCTTAATCAAAGTTTGTGTTACAACTGAACTATCATTTAAAAAAGATTTTTAAAGATTAAGATTTAAGTACTCCACCTATATTATTTCTATTGATTCAACCATTTTTAAGTTTATGCTTGTCGTTAATCTGAAATTTACATTGTCCATTTTAACTATTCCTCAGCCTCGATAAGATTTTAAATTAATATTTCATTTTTTTTACAACTTAGACGATTTTACATATTATTTTGACTTAAGATAGGGAATTTTTCCACTTTGATAATATTCTAACAAGTTATTTATCGTTTATCATCTATCGAGGTCTCATTTAACAGTTTGAACTTTTATTTGCACCGCTATCACGGAGAATGCAAACAAACTAAACTAGATTCATTAAATTATAAATTTATATTTAAATATATATTTATATTTAAATTATAGAAAACTAAATTTTCAACTAGATCGCATTAATCCTCAACTCTTCAACTGTATAGGCTGATTTCGTGGACTATTTGGCTAAAACAATATTCAATTTGCCTGTTCAAAGTTTTATTTAAAATAATTTTACACACTTCTTTGTATGTTAGTTGTTATTTTTTAACTTAACTGTCTTAGATTTTTTAATGGGGTCTGCAGAGTGATGAACCGTTAATATGGTCGTTTTTGTCTATTTTCGTTGTTACACTTTCTTCTTTACTAAATCAGATTAAATATATTAACTTGAGTGTAAGATGATACAACAATATATATAATATATATTATATGTTATATCTAGCCGAAGGTCGTGGGTTCGAATCCCTCTCGTGCCATTAACTTTTTTTCATCTCAACTAAAAACCTTAATTAATAATATAGTGAATAAAGTAAAACAATAAATTCATAACAATATTATAAAATACAAAAGATAATATAAATATAAAACAATATATATTATGCAGGGTGGTTAGTGGCCGGTAGTCGATGATTATTCGGGAATCGTGAGATGCGGTCTGGTGTGATGTAGGTTACAGAAAACCATTTTTTTATCGTACCAACGTTTCGATTTTTATTGAGATCACCTTCAGGGTTTAAAGTGATTTTTCTCTGCGTAATTGTGCCATTCTTGTGTGTCGTGGGCACTCTCAACACGCACCAGACCCCACCTCACGATCTACGAATAATATATAATATAATAATTAATAATAATAATAATAATAATCAAATTGCGGGGTAATAAACTGCAATGCCCAAAATCGCCATTTAAATAAGAAAGATAGCTCCCTCAAAAAAAAAAGGATAAAGAAAAAGAAGTGTTATTGTGTTTTGTTCCTTATTATTGTTATGTAGAATTAGTTTATCATATTTGAATGGAAGAATAAAAGGATAAGCCTATACTCATGCTGAGACTTTTGCTAGTCTGACTCCATTGTTATTATTATTATTAGCCATACAAGCCTATGGGAAATGTTTAAATAATGGAACAAAAATTCAAAATTCTAATTTAAAAAAAAAAAAACCGAAATGAATTTTATATGTAATTTAAAATGGGATTTTTGCATACATTTGGCCTTCCGAATTAAGAATTTTAAAAAGATAAATTAAAGTTTGGATGGCAATAGGATAAATTAGTTTACGAGTGAATGTTTGGAGTCAGAGCTTTATAGCTAAACTAAGATAGAAGGTTTGGGATGTTAGGGCTGAAATGACCTTAGCCGTTAAAACGCCCTTAAAAATTAATAATAATAATAATAATAATAATAATAATAATAATAATAATAATAATAGAGAGAAATCACCAGACTATAAAACTTGAAACAAGCAAGAATTTCTTCTCCGGGAAAAAACCGAGGTTTTGAGCTGGTGTGTTGTGGTAGCTAGGACGTCCCTTCATCAGTCTAGTGTTTTTTGAAGTGGTTTTTTTTTGGTGAGGTGAGTTCAATTGGATAAATATTTGACGATTCGACAAGTCTACTGGGTGTTAGTTTGTAGCTCCGATTTCCTATTGGGAAGTGTGGGGCTGAATCTCCCTAAAAACCGGTTTCAGGGTTGGGTAAGATTTATTTATTTAGTTTTCTCTTTTTCTTTAAACATCATATGCTTTATCAATTTTTTCAAAATTTTCCAAAATCAATTGAAAGGCCCTTTCGGCCCAGCGGGCCGTGGTTTTCGAAATCGATTACCCCTTCTAAAAAATAATATTTATAATCAATTAGATTTCGTGGTCCGATTGACCAAATAAGATCTTTCAATGAATTAATCTTTATGTAAGGTATTGATTGAGATAAAAAGGCAATGTCACGAGCGGAATTCGAACCCCGTGACTTTACGATAGCTCAAGTGGTAGAGCAGCGGCGTATTTAACCCACTTGGTTGAAATCCCACTCTTCACACTGACTTGTTTATCTTACCAATACCTTACGTAAAGAATAATTAATTACTATATATATATATATATATATATATATTGTATATATATATATTGTATATATATAATTATATAATATATGATATATATATAAAGCTAAAATATATGAATTAACAATTATTATGTATGCACATTATAAAGCAATTTTACTTACTATCTAGGCTTTTATAAATGTCCAAAATATGATTATATTGTTTGTTCAATTGTTTTGTGTTCATTTTTATATTGACATTGTTTTCTGTTAAATTTATGCGCATAGATTCTACCAAATTTAAATTTTGTTCAATTTTTTCTTTTGAGAGAATTTTTACATTTTGAAAATCAGATTGGCTCAATCTTGTAATTTTTTGCTCATTTTTTATTTTTCACAGATTATATTGTATTTCCAACGTAACTCTTATTTCGTGTACACTTTAATGCATAAGCATTCCCTTTTGCTTATTCTATTCTTTATTGTCGGACTATTATACTTATTTTATTATTTAAGTAGTTGGAAAAAAGTTTTATATTTATTAGGGAAATAAAAAACCGACTGCTTTAAATGTAGACGTTTATAGAAATTATTTATTATAGATATACGATTCTTCTTAAAACATCTTTTTTGTTTAATATCGAAGAATTGACGTCAATCGGACCAGTTGTACTTTCCACGTTTTCTATTTTTACTTTATAATTGTTTTCTTTTAACAATCGACTTTATCCCACTTTAGAGTTGCGATTTCCCTTTTTACTTTGTAATAAGTGTACCGGGGTTTGTATATCGCGTCCTTAAATGGGTATTGTATCTCCCTTTCTCTGCTTTATAGTACATCGGTGCTTTTCCAGGCTCGGCGGTAGTATTTCCTACACGTTGTAGTGTTCTGTTCCTACCCGCAAGTGTAGTTAGTTTCTTCTTCCTTTCGCCGAATGTACATGTTCCGTAACTAATGTATGTTTTGTTTCGAGCTACTTGGCAGAAAAAAATGCTTACGAGACAATGCGCTAATAATAAACATAATTTCCTCCGAAGATTTTATGATTACGCCATGGAACTTTAAAAAAAAATAGTGGTCTTTTTTGGAACAAATCGCGCAATATGTGAAAGTAATGTTTAAATAAAAGTCAGGCATTGTTTATTTTATCTTATCAGTTGTAGTAACAATATTTGTGCGCATGATTAATAATTAATTAACCAAGGGAAGCGGTTTAAAAAGCAATATATTATATTTTGTCAACAACATTTCAGTCTAAAAAATAAAGGTTACCTTGATAAGAGTAATAAGATAGATAGATTAATAAAATATGCAAAAATTATTTTAAAAAATTAAATGTACGATATATTGGTTGATTTGTAAGTGAATAAATTCATTACCTGGATCTATTTATATCTAGTTACCTAAAGACTAAATAATCTTGATAAAAATGGAGATAGATATTTAAACAAATAAAGAATGTGTGATGATTAGTGACCGTTACCAGATATTTATTTAGAAATCGTGAGATGCGGTCTAGTGTGATGTAGGTTTCAGAAAAACATTTTCTTTATCGTGCCAACGTTTCGATCTTTATTGAGATCATCTTCAAGGCCTGGGATTTACAAACATTGTTTACATATAACAGTTACATTTTGGATGTAAAAAAGTGAATTTATACATGAAAAATATATTTTTTATATATTCAATCAAAGTATTTCTACTCACTCAAAGTGTTTGTCTTCTGTGTAATTGTGTCATTCTTGCGTGTCATGTTGAGAGTGCCAGTGAGATTTTGCTATTTTGTGTTTATATACGTTGGATTTTGAAGGGGTGGGGAAGGATGTCGGTATAGAAAAGACATTTTTGTATAAGGCGTCGGCTTCTTTGAGGTGAAAAGAGCCGACGAAGGGAAAAAATGTGTTGGTAATGGTTCGGCCAGATTATCCTTTCAGGATTATATAGAAAGGGATAAATAGGAAAAGGAAAGCTAAATTGTTGGGAAATTAGACTATGTGAAAAATATTTGATGTGTGGAATGTAATGTGATAATAGGTATGTTATCTGTATTGAATTTGATTAATGATATTGGCGTAGCTGAGACTGAGTTTACATGTATCTGTTCTGTAATTGGTGCAGTGTTTATCTCTGTTGATATAAACCATTTCTATGAAATTACGTTTATGTTTGTTTTGTTCCAAAAGTATTACACACAGAACAAAAAAACATAAACGTAATTTCTTAGAAATGGTTTATATCAACAGAGATAAACACAGCATTAATTACAGAACAAAACAAACCTAAACGTAATTTCTTAGAAATGGTTTATATCAACAGAGATAAACACAGCATCAATTGCAGCACAGATACATGTAAACTCAGTCGCAGCTACGCCAATATCATTAATGATTGGTGATTAGTGACTGTTAGTCGATGATTATTCAGAAATCGTGAGATGCGGTCTGGTGTGATGTAGGTTTCAGAAAAACATTTTCTTTATCGTGCCAACGTTTCGATCTTTATTCCAGCAAAATCTCCTGGCACTCTCGACACGACACGCCAGAATGGTGCAATTACACAGAAGACAAACACTTTGAACCCTGAAGATGATCTCAATCAAATCGAAACGTTGGCACGATAAAAAAAAATGTTTTTCTGAAACCTACATCACACCAGACCGCATCTCACGATTTCTAAATAAATATTGATTAACGGTCACTAATCACCACACACGACTAAAATTCAACACGAAAACTTTTGCAGTTGGAAAAGGTATAAAGTTATGGAAAAATTGTTGTACAAGTTTATCAATTTAGAATTTTGAGGAGTTTTTACGAATCCTTTTAACCATTAAAACAAAAATTTTATGACAAATAGAACTATAATTTTTAAGTATTCAATTCAAAATTACATTTGACATTTAAGTTTATCTCATCGTATTCGTTCAACTTGTACATCTGATTTATACTGTGCGTGCATTTCACTATGCCAAAATTTCTGTCTTCATGATATTTATGTTTATTAGTTAATTCGAATGCAGTAAATGGGCAGTTTTAATTTTTTTCTGATAAATAACAACGCAGTAACCGAAAATAGCAATAATCTTCCATAATAAAAAAAAACGACGAGAATATAAGACGTAATGCTGCGGGTTTATTTACAAAGATATTTCCTGGTTCCTAATGAGGTGAGATATAATTGATTTTTCTGATTGCATCAGTATCCCGGAAAGTGTTACTTTTATTGTCACCTTTGAAAGAGATGACTTTTCTTTTACAATTGTACAGTTGAAATTGTTTTTTTACAACCGCCCTCTCCTAATTGTCATCACTGTCACGTCCGCCCCAAAAGAAATTGTCATTGGGAGCTTTTTGTTAATTTTGTCCTGATATATTTTATTCCTGTCATTTACCTTATATACAGAATGTCTTTTACAGAGATTACATTATTAACACAAACAACACATTGTTTCCAAAATGTATTTCTTTTTTAAATGTGGTATGGTACAATGCAAATGGAGTAAAAATAAATGTTACAGTGAAAGCATTTGTTCTAAAATGCTTTGTTCAAATGTATGGTATTTACTTTGTCCATAATCTATTTATTAGTATTTCATAATTCTTGTTAAAACAAACCCAATTTCACGGCGCTACCATTAGACTAAACCCTCATGAACGGTANCTCTCTCTCTCTCTCTCTCTCTCTCTCTCTCTCTCTCTCTCTTTCTCTCTCTCTCTATCTATCTATCTATCTATCATCTATCTATCTCACTCTCTCTCTCTTTCTCATCCGCTCTTATGTTTTGTCTTTTCCTTTTGTTTTTCTACCGTACAAACACTGTAGCATAATCGATGTTGTTTGGAATGAATTAGGGGTGCAAAATGACCAGAAATATGAATATCCTTACGTTTTTACAAGCGATTTTTTTAGTGTAAAATATTACAGTAAACTGTCTGTCAAATTTATGCTTCAGTTTACTATCAATTAAATTTACTTTAAATATTCGAATAGCATAATAATCATAATAATAAAATTAGAGTTTGCCACCGGAAGAGACCATTTTTCACAATTAACGAAGATTTCCCTTACTTTCATTACTTTAATTGGCGTTTTCTTTATTTACGTATGATGCTGAAATTGTGACCAAATTAAGCAAAAAGGAAGATCAAAAAATGTTTTCAGTTTGATTTCTGGCAGATATTTAATTTTCAAAGTTCAGAGGTCTTTAAATAACTGGTGAACTGGCCAAGTAATTAACGTTCGTAAACAACGTTCAGCGGATTTTGATTGAGTCTTTTTTCTCGGAAATCCATCTGTACCTAACATTTGACGTTCCCGATATTTGTATGTGTAAAATCACACGGTTCAATCCAAAAATAATGGCAAAATGCCAAAAGAAAATTAAACACTGACCAAGATAATGAATTTTGATATGCATAAATTCAGAGAAAGGTGAATTAAATTGGTCTTATTTTTGAAAGTTATGTTAATTTTTCATATATATAAACTTATTCGAACTGGGATTTGTTAAACACGTTTGATGCGGTTTATAAACCTTCAAATGCCCAACCCTTTAATTATGCTTTGATGCAATATCCAATTCCCTTTGGAACTTTGAAATTGGACAGGTCCCTCAGGAACATGTAAATAATTTGTAAACGATTAATGTGAGGTTTCATAACTTTCTCTTGATATTTTTGATTGTTAATCACTATAATCTATTGTTTGCAATTTTAGTTCTGTTCCGTTTATGCGTTATATATATTAAAACAATTCACCAACAGAATATTTTAATGCATAAAGAATATGGAAGGTCCAGAATTGACAAAACGTCAAACTTCGTGGTATCACATAGAATTTTTTAAATTTTGTATTTTATTTATTGATGACACATGAAAGAAAATCTATCTGATGAAAACGAGTTCCAACTGATAAAGTGAATACGCAACCATGACCTTTTGCTTCAACAAGGTCATTTACCCACTGCATAATTTTCAATAGTACTGGTTGAATAATTAGCATAGTCTTCGCCTCTCAATTCAATTTGCATTCAGGCCATCTGAGGCTGATTTATCTCTAGCCCAGGACAATCGTATATAATACCAAAAAATTCAGTTTAAATGCATACATTTAATAACAATTAAACATTATTTTAAGATTGACCCAACGTACATTTTTCAAACTTTTTTTAATATTATAATAATTTTGTATTAAAATGGATAAGTATTAATTCAACCATAATACAATGGAGCATTTTTTGAATAAACATGGTGGGGTAAAAAAAATTCAATTCCGGCAGGATACATGGGTGATCAGTCGAGCGGAAATCCCAAAGTAGAGATATAAATATTTGAAAGTAGGCAAATCAACTTTGCTCACTTTGGGCACAGAACAACCGGACTGTAATTTAAAGGTAAATATAACAAGGAGTGAAAAAAATAAGTGAACGACATCAATATTAGAACCAGATCAAAAGAATAAAAAAGAGCATTATTTTAAAAAGTTAAATCAATAATTAACTGCGGAAGCATAACAAGGAATAAAAGAGTAATTAAATCTTTACTGTATATAATCAATAAAACGAGTCGTTTGTTATTTTAAAAAAAGGTTCCTGACTGATTATGTGCAAATTACGTTTTCGGTGGGTTAATTGACAGATTTTGTCATTGCTTCCCAATTTATCAAATTCTTTACAGAAAGGCTTTAACAAAAGAAAAGATATAAATAAACAAAATATTTGTTTACAACATGAAAATTTATATCAACTTAAAAACCTTGATTGGTTTTGTTTAGTGTCCAATATTGGTTTGTTCACGATATCTGAATAATTATTGGTTTGTTAATTTTTATTTCTTTTTAATTGCCTATTTGTTGTGTGATGTTTGTATTTAATTAAAACACTCCCTTTCAAATTTTTTACTTCTTTCGAGGATTATTAAATAATATGAACGATACAACAGTTGAATAATCCAATTAAACTGTGAAAGGTTACAAACACTCTGCTGAAGCTTATATTTTTCAGAAAGAAAATTCAAGAATAAAAATATATTAAAAAGAAGAATATAATTAAATATTTGATTCCATTGTGAAACATTGACACTACCAAGGAATACGTCATAATAAATGTTGAATTTAATTGCAACATGTGTTTCTGCAAGCACTACATCTAAGAAAGTTAAAACTTTCCGAATTAAGATGTTCAAATTTACATTGTGTACTGAGTATACCGTAGAAAATTTTACAAAGTCTGACTGAGTTAACAACGGCCTTCAGTTATGTAAAGTGTTGCCGTGCACATTTTACGCCCAAAATATTCTTAACGTAATTTATTAATTAATCAGTAGAAATATTATGAAAAAAAATGAAAAATTGTATGCATTGATAATTCGATTTTAATCGTTTTTTTAGAAAAAATTGTTGAGATAAACCCAATTAATGTTAAATCCTTCCTGTAAAGTGTAATTTTTATAATGAAGTTAATTTTTCTCACTTAACTTCTCGGTTTTTAATGTTTGGGAAAAGTTGATTGGAATATAAATAAAGGTCAGGAAAACCGAGGAAAGTAAACTCAATCGAAAACAATCCACAAGATATAATTAAAGAGATAGCCGAGATTCCAACTGATTACACGCAAAAGTGGTTTACCATTTAAAGAAACTTGGGCTTAGCCGAGAAATTAGCGACTTGTCGAATCAATTAAAGAAAGTTTGGGAAACCTTCATTTATGTACTTTATATCCTTTCAAATAGTAAAACCCAATCTACCTTCTCGAAGCTAGATGTCGATGTATTAGTCGAGGTGTGATATACTGCGCCTTTTAAATGCTATTGTATCCCCCTTTCTGTGCCTATGGCATACCGGTATACTTTATTTCATCTCATCAAGTAACTTGATTAGTAGGCCCGGTTTCAGTGGTTGAATTTCTTCTACAATCAAATTGTACATCTTAAAGCATTTCCTAGCACCACAGAATGTTAACAGGCAAGTGGGTTATTGTCTCCTCTGTCTCTTTGCAGAATCCGTCTTGGATTATTCTAATCTTTTTTAAATGTCCATTTAGTTTGCAGTGTCCTTCTCGAAAGCTAGATTAAATATATTATAAAAATATTAAGTCAACAACTGAAAAAATGAGACTATCTACATTTAAATAAATAATATAATATTTTAAAAAAATTATATGCATACATTTCAAAACGTTTAAATTATAACTAATTTGATTTTTTATTTTAATTCTAAGATGGTTTTACCAGTAAGGGCTAATACCTTGAAAAAATTATTCGAAGGTAAAAATAAATAAAATAACATCCAGATTCCCTATTCTTGTATTTTGTAATGGAATTTTATGATGATTCAGACTGCATAAAATAGGAAATTGGATTAAACTAAAATTGAAGGAAGTGACAAGAAGAAGAATCATTACGTGACGAACAATTCGTCCATCAATATCTCAAAGACGAAAAACTATTTAATAAAAAAAGGTGATTTTAGTCAAATAGTTACATCCAGAAAAAAATAAGTTAAATTAAATTAAATTAAAATAGATCAGTGTTTCACGAGTTTTAATAAAAAGCATTTAATTATGATGGTTTGAAATATAACAAAGCACTCCGAAAAATCATTTAGTGATTGAATAAATTTACTTGGTTTTGCTCTTGTGGCAAAGACAGGTAATAAATTGTCAGTTAAATTTATTCTGTATTGTTGCCCTTTGGTTAAGAGTATACACAAGTTTCCTTGTGTAAGGAAGTTTCCTGAAAATAAGAAATACAGCGAGTTATGGCAAATGGTTTAGCCTTTAAATATAATAGATAATATATAAATATAATAAAATCACAATGGCCTTGGGGATGTCAATAACGTGTGTGTGGTGGGGGCAAAAAAAAAACAAATTAGAGGGCACTCTCAACACGACACGCAAGAATGGCAGAATTACACAGAAGAAAAACACTTTGAGCCCTGAAGATGATCTCAATAAAGATCGAAACGTTGGCACGATAAAGAAAATGTTTTTCTGAAACCTAC